>NW_027102786.1:0-68285 GCF_036373705.1 Amia ocellicauda | reverse complement strand
AGCGCGCCGCAGACAGTCCCTGCTAACACGCCACGTTGTGGCAACATTGTGGCAACGTTGTGCGTTAGCTGGGGTGCCACACCAGACCGGAACTATATATTACAAAACGAACACATTCTCTTGATAAAACAGCTGTAATTGAGTGCCTGACACGCCAGTCAAGCGCAATCTTGAGAAGGTGTGCATTTCAGTAAGGATTTCAATTGACATGCAGTATGAAACTGAAAGGAGGTTGCATCACTATGATGCATAACATTGCATGTATTGTATTTTCAAGTGTGTGCATTCATCCTGTTGTCATTTTGTTTTGAAAGCAGAAGAATCATTCAACAGGTTGCTGAGACAAATGTAAACCAGTAAAACATATGAAGAGAAACAAACCTTGAATATAAGTTCAGTTGTTTAAACATTTGACAAACTATGGTGAGGGGGTAAGAAAACACACAAATCCAGCAGCTCCTGTATTTCAATACACCAGAATCCAATATTATTGGCGAGTCGGGTAGTCCATCATCACAGTTCGAGGGCAGGCATCATTTCAGTAATTTCATCCCGTTGCATTCACATCCGTGCCTTGAATGAGATTGAATGTGATCTTTGCTCTCAAGTATGTTCCCAAGTTTTACACTTTCGTGCTTTGCATGAATGGGAATGGAACCGTGTGTGTTGAATGAGGCTCCTTGTGAGCACTGAACTCTGTCCGGTGGAGTTCCTTTTTGTGTTGCTGTAATTGTGTCATTTCTCGATGAGAAAGATTAGGCAACATTTAGTCACTTCTAGCCATGATGCTCAATTTATTTACGAATGTACCCTAGTTACTAGGGACCGTTTACGTTGGAGAACAAGATCTATTGTATGCCTGTGTATTTGGGGAAGTCAAATCTGAAATAATGATGAAATTGCGTGTATCCAAAGTTAAAACTCGTGATTTGTCGCCCTCTGGTGTGTAAAAGATGCAAAAGCTTACAGCACCTGGTATTCCCAGGCGGTCTCCCATCCAAGTACTGACCAGGCCCGAGCCTGCTTAGCTTCCGAGATCGGACGAGATCGGGCGTATTCAGGCTAGTATGGCCGTAAGCCAGGGAGGCTGTCCCTGACGCTCTACTTAAAGGGAAGGCAATATCCGTTTCTGCCGCTCATACTTGCAGTTGAACTGTCTCTCTACTCTAAAGTCCGGGACACACCAGCGCGCCGCAGACAGTCCCTGCTAACACGAAACGTTGTGGCAACGTTGTGCGTTAGCTGGGGTGCCACACCAGACCGGAACTATATATTACAAAACGAACACATTGTCTTGATAAAACAGCTGTAATTGAGTGCCTGACACGCCAGTCAAGCGCAATCTTGAGAAGGTGTGCATTTCAGTAAGGATTTCAATTGACATGCAGTATGAAACTGAAAGGAGGTTGCATCACTATGATGCATAACATTGCATGTATTGTATTTTCAAGTGTGTGCATTCATCCTGTTGTCATTTTGTTTTGAAAGTAGAAGAATCATTTTTGCTGAGGTTGCTGAGACAAATGTAAACCAGTAAAACATATGAAGAGAAACAAACCTTGAATATAAGTTCAGTTGTTTAAACATTTGACAAACTATGGTGAGGGGGTAAGAAAACACACAAATCCAGCAGCTCCTGTATTTCAATACACCAGAACCCAATATTATTGGCGAGTCGGGTAGTCCATCATCACAGTTCGAGGGCAGGCATCATTTCAGTAATTTCATCCCGTTGCATTCACATCCGTGCCTTGAATGAGATTGAATGTGATCTTTGCTCTCAAGTATGTTCCCAAGTTTTACACTTTCGTGCTTTGCATGAATGGGAATGGAACCGTGTGTGTTGAATGAGGCTCCTTGTGAGCACTGAACTTTGTCCGGTGGAGTTCCTTTTTGTGTTGCTGTAATTGTGTCATTTCTCGATGAGAAAGATTAGGCAACATTTAGTCACTTCTAGCCATGATGCTCAATTTATTTATGAATGTACCCTAGTTACTAGGGACCGTTTACGTTGGAGAACAAGATCTATTGTATGCCTGTGTATTTGGGGAAGTCAAATCTGAAATAATGATGAAATTGCGTGTATCCAAAGTTAAAACTCGTGATTTGTCGCCCTCTGGTGTGTAAAAGATGCAAAAGCTTACAGCACCTGGTATTCCCAGGCGGTCTCCCATCCAAGTACTGACCAGGCCCGAGCCTGCTTAGCTTCCGAGATCGGACGAGATCGGGCGTATTCAGGCTAGTATGGCCGTAAGCCAGAAAGGCTGTCCCTGACGCTCTACTTAAAGGGAAGGCAATATCCGTTTCTGCCGTTCATACTTACAGTTGAACTGTCTCTCTACTCTAAAGCCCGGGACACAGCAGCGCGCCGCAGATAGTCCCTGCTAACACGCCACGTTGTGGCAACATTGTGGCAACGTTGTGCGTTAGCTGGGGTGCCACACCAGACCGGAACTATATATTACAAAACGAACACATTGTCTTGATAAAACAGCTGTAATTGAGTGCCTGACACGCCAGTCAAGCGCAATCTTGAGAAGGTGTGCATTTCAGTAAGGATTTCAATTGACATGCAGTATGAAACTGAAAGGAGGTTGCATCACTATGATGCATAACATTGCATGTATTGTATTTTCAAGTGTGTGCATTCATCCTGTTGTCATTTTGTTTTGAAAGCAGAAGAATCATTCAACAGGTTGCTGAGACAAATGTAAACCAGTAAAACATATGAAGAGAAACAAACCTTGAATATAAGTTCAGTTGTTTAAACATTTGACAAACTATGGTGAGGGGGTAAGAAAACACACAAATCCAGCAGCTCCTGTATTTCAATACACCAGAACCCAATATTATTGGCGAGTCGGGTAGTCCATCATCACAGTTCGAGGGCAGGCATCATTTCAGTAATTTCATCCCGTTGCATTCACATCCGTGCCTTGAATGAGATTGAATGTGATCTTTGCTCTCAAGTATTGTCCCAAGTTTTACACTTTCGTGCTTTGCATGAATGGGAATGGAACCGTGTGTGTTGAATGAGGCTCCTTGTGAGCACTGAACTTTGTCCGGTGGAGTTCCTTTTTGTGTTGCTGTAATTGTGTCATTTCTCGATGAGAAAGATTAGGCAACATTTAGTCACTTCTAGCCATGATGCTCAATTTATTTACGAATGTACACTAGTTACTAGGGACCGTTTACGTTGGAGAACAAGATCTATTGTATGCCTGTGTATTTGGGGAAGTCAAATCTGAAATAATGATGAAATTGCGTGTATCCAAAGTTAAAACTCGTGATTTGTCGCCCTCTGGTGTGTAAAAGATGCAAAAGCTTACAGCACCTGGTATTCCCAGGCGGTCTCCCATCCAAGTACTGACCAGGCCCGAGCCTGCTTAGCTTCCGAGATCGGATGAGATCGGGCGTATTCAGGCTAGTATGGCCGTAAGCCAGAGAGGCTGTCCCTGACGCTCTACTTAAAGGGAAGGCAATATCCGTTTCTGCCGCTCATACTTGCAATTGAACTGTCTCTCTACTCTAAAGTCCGGGACACACCAGCGCGCCGCAGACAGTCCCTGCTAACACGAAACGTTGTGGCAACGTTGTGCGTTAGCTGGGGTGCCACACCAGACCGGAACTATATATTACAAAACGAACACATTGTCTTGATAAAACAGCTGTAATTGAGTGCCTGACACGCCAGTCAAGCGCAATCTTGAGAAGGTGTGCATTTCAGTAAGGATTTCAATTGACATGCAGTATGAAACTGAAAGGAGGTTGCATCACTATGATGCATAACATTGCATGTATTGTATTTTCAAGTGTGTGCATTCATCCTGTTGTCATTTTGTTTTGAAAGCAGAAGAATCATTCAACAGGTTGCTGAGACAAATGTAAACCAGTAAAACATATGAAGAGAAACAAACCTTGAATATAAGTTCAGTTGTTTAAACATTTGACAAACTATGGTGAGGGGGTAAGAAAACACACAAATCCAGCAGCTCCTGTACTTCAATACACCAGAACCCAATATTATTGGCGAGTCGGGTAGTCCATCATCACAGTTCGAGGGCAGGCATAATTTCAGTAATTTCATCCCGTTGCATTCACATCCGTGCCTTGAATGAGATTGAATGTGATCTTTGCTCTCAAGTATGTTCCCAAGTTTTACACTTTCGTGCTTTGCATGAATGGGAATGGAACCGTATGTGTTGAATGAAGCTCCTTGTGAGCACTGAACTTTGTCCGGTGGAGTTCCTTTTTGTGTTGCTGTAATTGTGTCATTTCTCGATGAGAAAGATTAGGCAACATTTAGTCACTTCTAGCCATGATGCTCAATTTATTTACGAATGTACCCTAGTTACTAGGGACCGTTTACGTTGGAGAACAAGATCTATTGTATGCCTGTGTATTTGGGGAAGTCAAATCTGAAATAATGATGAAATTGCGTGTATCCAAAGTTAAAACTCGTGATTTGTCGCCCTCTGGTGTGTAAAAGATGCAAAAGCTTACAGCACCTGGTATTTCCAGGCAGTCTCCCATCCAAGTACTGACCAGGCCCAAGCCTGCTTAGCTTCCGAGATCGGACGAGATCGGGCGTATTCAGGCTAGTATGGCCGTAAGCCAGGGAGGCTGTCCCTGACGCTCTACTTAAAGGGAAGGCAATATCCGTTTCTGCCGTTCATACTTACAGTTGAACTGTCTCTCTACTCTAAAGCCCGGGACACACCAGCGCGCCGCAGACAGTCCCTGCTAACACGCCACGTTGTGGCAACATTGTGGCAACGTTGTGCGTTAGCTGGGGTGCCACACCAGACCGGAACTATATATTACAAAACGAACACATTGTCTTGATAAAACAGCTGTAATTGAGTGCCTGACACGCCAGTCAAGCGCAATCTTGAGAAGGTGTGCATTTCAGTAAGGATTTAAATTGACATGCAGTATGAAACTGAAAGGAGGTTGCATCACTATGATGCATAACATTGCATGTATTGTATTTTCAAGTGTGTGCATTCATCCTGTTGTCATTTTGTTTTGAAAGCAGAAGAATCATTCAACAGGTTGCTGAGACAAATGTAAACCAGTAAAACATATGAAGAGAAACAAACCTTGAATATAAGTTCAGTTGTTTAAACATTTGACAAACTATGGTGAGGGGGTAAGAAAACACACAAATCCAGCAGCTCCTGTATTTCAATACACCAGAACCCAATATTATTGGCGAGTCGGGTAGTCCATCATCACAGTTCGAGGGCAGGCATCATTTCAGTAATTTCATCTTGTTGCATTCACATCCGTGCCTTGAATGAGATTGAATGTGATCTTTGCTCTCAAGTATGTTCCCAAGTTTTACACTTTCGTGCTTTGCATGAATGGGAATGGAACCGTGTGTGTTGAATGAGGCTCCTTGTGAGCACTGAACTTTGTCCGGTGGAGTTCCTTTTTGTGTTGCTGTAATTCTGTCATTTCTCGATGAGAAAGATTAGGCAACATTTAGTCACTTCTAGCCATGATGCTCAATTTATTTATGAATGTACCCTAGTTACTAGGGACCGTTTACATTGGAGAACAAGATCTATTGTATGCCTGTGTATTTGGGGAAGTCAAATCTGAAATAATGATGAAATTGCGTGTATCCAAAGTTAAAACTCGTGATATGTCGCCCTCTGGTGTGTAAAAGATGCAAAAGCTTACAGCACCTGGTATTCCCAGGCGGTCTCCCATCCAAGTACTGACCAGGCCCGAGCCTGCTTAGCTTCCGAGATCGGACGAGATCGGGCGTATTCAGGCTAGTATGGCCGTGAGCTAGGAATGCTGTCCCTGACGCTCTACTTAAAGGGAAGGCAATATCCGTTTCTGCCGTTCATACTTACAGTTGAACTGTCTCTCTACTCTAAAGCCCGGGACACACCAGCGCGCCGCAGACAGTCCCTGCTAACACGCCACGTTGTGGCAACATTGTGGCAACGTTGTGCGTTAGCTGGGGTGCCACACCAGACCGGAACTATATATTACAAAACGAACACATTGTCTTGATAAAACAGCTGTAATTGAGTGCCTGACACGCCAGTCAAGCGCAATCTTGAGAAGGTGTGCATTTCAGTAAGGATTTCAATTGACATGCAGTATGAAACTGAAAGGAGGTTGCATCACTATGATGCATAACATTGCATGTATTGTTTTTACAAGTGTGTGCATTCATCCTGTTGTCATTTTGTTTTGAAAGCAGAAGAATCATTCAACAGGTTGCTGAGACAAATGTAAACCAGTAAAACATATGAAGAGAAACAAACCTTGAATATAAGTTCAGTTGTTTAAACATTTGACAAACTATGGTGAGGGGGTAAGAAAACACACAAATCCAGCAGCTCCTGTATTTCAATACACCAGAACCCAATATTATTGGCGAGTCGGGTAGTCCATCATCACAGTTCGAGGGCAGGCATCATTTCAGTAATTTCATCCCGTTGCATTCACATCCGTGCCTTGAATGAGATTGAATGTGATCTTTGCTCTCAAGTATGTTCCCAAGTTTTACACTTTCGTGCTTTGCATGAATGGGAATGGAACCGTGTGTGTTGAATGAGGCTCCTTGTGAGCACTGAACTTTGTCCGGTGGAGTTCCTTTTTGTGTTGCTGTAATTGTGTCATTTCTCGATGAGAAAGATTAGGCAACATTTAGTCACTTCTAGCCATGATGCTCAATTTATTTACGAATGTACCCTAGTTACTAGGGACCGTTTACATTGGAGAACAAGATCTATTGTATGCCTGTGTATTTGGGGAAGTCAAATCTGAAATAATGATGAAATTGCGTGTATCCAAAGTTAAAACTCGTGATTTGTCGCCCTCTGGTGTGTAAAAGATGCAAAAGCTTACAGCACCTGGTATTCCCAGGCGGTCTCCCATCCAAGTACTGACCAGGCCCGAGCCTGCTTAGTTTCCGAGATCGGACGAGATCGGGCGTATTCAGGCTAGTATGGCCGTAAGCCAGGGAGGCTGTCCCTGACGCTCTACTTAAAGGGAAGGCAATATCCGTTTCTGCCGCTCATACTTACAGTTGAACTGTCTCTCTACTCTAAAGTCCGGGACACACCAGCACGCCGCAGACAGTCCCTGCTAACACGAAACGTTGTGGCAACGTTGTGCGTTAGCTGGGGTGCCACACCAGACCTATGTATTACAAAACGAACACATTGTCTTGATAAAACAGCTGTAATTGAGTGCCTGACACGCCATTCAAGCGCAATCTTGAGAAGGTGTGCATTTCAGTAAGGATTTCAATTGACATGCAGTATGAAACTGAAAGGAGGTTGCATCACTATGATGCATAACATTGCATGTATTGTATTTTCAAGTGTGTGCATTCATCCTGTTGTCATTTTGTTTTGAAAGCAGAAGAATCATTCAACAGGTTGCTGAGACAAATGTAAACCAGTAAAACATATGAAGAGAAACAAACCTTGAATATAAGTTCAGTTGTTTAAACATTTGACAAACTATGGTGAGGGGGTAAGAAAACACACAAATCCAGCAGCTCCTGTATTTCAATACACCAGAACCCAATATTATTGGCGAGTCAGGTAGTCCATCATCACAGTTCGAGGGCAGGCATCATTTCAGTAATTTCATCCCGTTGCATTCACATCCGTGCCTTGAATGAGATTGAATGTGATCTTTGCTCTCAAGTATGTTCCCAAGTTTTACACTTTCGTGCTTTGCATGAATGGGAATGGAACCGTGTGTGTTGAATGAGGCTCCTTGTGAGCACTGAACTTTGTCCGGTGGAGTTCCTTTTTGTGTTGCTGTAATTGTGTCATTTCTCGATGAGAAAGATTAGGCAACATTTAGTCACTTCTAGCCATGATGCTCAATTTATTTACGAATGTACCCTAGTTACTAGGGACCGTTTACGTTGGAGAACAAGATCTATTGTATGCCTGTGTATTTGGGGAAGTCAAATCTGAAATAATGATGAAATTGCGTGTATCCAAAGTTAAAACTCGTGATTTGTCGCCCTCTGGTGTGTAAAAGATGCAAAAGCTTACAGGACCTGGTATTCCCAGGCGGTCTCCCATCCAAGTACTGACCAGGCCCGAGCCTGCTTGGCTTCCGAGATCGGACGAGATCGGGCGTATTCAGGCTAGTATGGCCGTAAGCCAGGGAGGCTGTCCCTGACGCTCTACTTAAAGGGAAGGCAATATCCGTTTCTGCCGTTCATACTTACAGTTGAACTGTCTCTCTACTCTAAAGCCCGGGACACACCAGCGCGCCGCAGACAGTCCCTGCTAACACGCCACGTTGTGGCAACATTGTGGCAACGTTGTGCGTTAGCTGGGGTGCCACACCAGACCGGAACTATATTTTACAAAACGAACACATTGTCTTGATAAAACAGCTGTAATTGAGTGCCTGACACGCCAGTCAAGCGCAATCTTGAGAAGGTGTGCATTTCAGTAAGGATTTCAATTGACATGCAGTATGAAACTGAAAGGAGGTTGCATCACTATGATGCATAACATTGCATGTATTGTATTTTCAAGTGTGTGCATTCATCCTGTTGTCATTTTGTTTTGAAAGCAGAAGAATCATTCAACAGGTTGCTGAGACAAATGTAAACCAGTAAAACATATGAAGAGAAACAAACCTTGAATATAAGTTCAGTTGTTTAAACATTTGACAAACTATGGTGAGGGGGTAAGAAATGACACAAATCCAGCAGCTCCTGTATTTCAATACACCAGAAGCCAATATTATTGGCGAGTCGGGTAGTCCATCATCACAGTTCGAGGGCAGGCATCATTTCAGTAATTTCATCCCGTTGCATTCACATCCGTGCCTTGAATGAGATTGAATGTGATCTTTGCTCTCAAGTATGTTCCCAAGTTTTACACTTTCGTGCTTTGCATGAATGGGAATGGAACCGTGTGTGTTGAATGAGGCTCCTTGTGAGCACTGAACTTTGTCCGGTGGAGTTCCTTTTTGTGTTGCTGTAATTGTGTAATTTCTCGATGAGAAAGATTAGGCAACATTTAGTCACTTCTAGCCATGATGCTCAATTTATTTACGAATGTACCCTAGTTACTAGGGACCGTTTACGTTGGAGAACAAGATCTATTGTATGCCTGTGTATTTGGGGAAGTCAAATCTGAAATAATGATGAAATTGCGTGTATCCAAAGTTAAAACTCGTGATTTGTCGCCCTCTGGTGTGTAAAAGATGCAAAAGCTTACAGCACCTGGTATTCCCAGGCGGTCTCCCATCCAAGTACTGACCAGGCCCGAGCCTGCTTAGCTTCCGAGATCGGATGAGATCGGGCGTATTCAGGCTAGTATGGCCGTAAGCCAGAGAGGCTGTCCCTGACGCTCTACTTAAAGGGAAGGCAATATCCGTTTCTGCCGCTCATACTTGCAATTGAACTGTCTCTCTACTCTAAAGTCCGGGACACACCAGCGCGCCGCAGACAGTCCCTGCTAACACGAAACGTTGTGGCAACGTTGTGCGTTAGCTGGGGTGCCACACCAGACCGGAACTATATATTACAAAACGAACACATTGTCTTGATAAAACAGCTGTAATTGAGTGCCTGACACGCCAGTCAAGCGCAATCTTGAGAAGGTGTGCATTTCAGTAAGGATTTCAATTGACATGCAGTATGAAACTGAAAGGAGGTTGCATCACTATGATGCATAACATTGCATGTATTGTATTTTCAAGTGTGTGCATTCATCCTGTTGTCATTTTGTTTTGAAAGCAGAAGAATCATTCAACAGGTTGCTGAGACAAATGTAAACCAGTAAAACATATGAAGAGAAACAAACCTTGAATATAAGTTCAGTTGTTTAAACATTTGACAAACTATGGTGAGGGGGTAAGAAAACACACAAATCCAGCAGCTCCTGTACTTCAATACACCAGAACCCAATATTATTGGCGAGTCGGGTAGTCCATCATCACAGTTCGAGGGCAGGCATAATTTCAGTAATTTCATCCCGTTTCATTCACATCCGTGCCTTGAATGAGATTGAATGTGATCTTTGCTCTCAAGTATGTTCCCAAGTTTTACACTTTCGTGCTTTGCATGAATGGGAATGGAACCGTATGTGTTGAATGAAGCTCCTTGTGAGCACTGAACTTTGTCCGGTGGAGTTCCTTTTTGTGTTGCTGTAATTGTGTCATTTCTCGATGAGAAAGATTAGGCAACATTTAGTCACTTCTAGCCATGATGCTCAATTTATTTACGAATGTACCCTAGTTACTAGGGACCGTTTACGTTGGAGAACAAGATCTATTGTATGCCTGTGTATTTGGGGAAGTCAAATCTGAAATAATGATGAAATTGCGTGTATCCAAAGTTAAAACTCGTGATTTGTCGCCCTCTGGTGTGTAAAAGATGCAAAAGCTTACAGCACCTGGTATTTCCAGGCAGTCTCCCATCCAAGTACTGACCAGGCCCAAGCCTGCTTAGCTTCCGAGATCGGACGAGATCGGGCGTATTCAGGCTAGTATGGCCGTAAGCCAGGGAGGCTGTCCCTGACGCTCTACTTAAAGGGAAGGCAATATCCGTTTCTGCCGTTCATACTTACAGTTGAACTGTCTCTCTACTCTAAAGCCCGGGACACACCAGCGCGCCGCAGACAGTCCCTGCTAACACGCCACGTTGTGGCAACATTGTGGCAACGTTGTGCGTTAGCTGGGGTGCCACACCAGACCGGAACTATATATTACAAAACGAACACATTGTCTTGATAAAACAGCTGTAATTGAGTGCCTGACACGCCAGTCAAGCGCAATCTTGAGAAGGTGTGCATTTCAGTAAGGATTTAAATTGACATGCAGTATGAAACTGAAAGGAGGTTGCATCACTATGATGCATAACATTGCATGTATTGTATTTTCAAGTGTGTGCATTCATCCTGTTGTCATTTTGTTTTGAAAGCAGAAGAATCATTCAACAGGTTGCTGAGACAAATGTAAACCAGTAAAACATATGAAGAGAAACAAACCTTGAATATAAGTTCAGTTGTTTAAACATTTGACAAACTATGGTGAGGGGGTAAGAAAACACACAAATCCAGCAGCTCCTGTATTTCAATACACCAGAACCCAATATTATTGGCGAGTCGGGTAGTCCATCATCACAGTTCGAGGGCAGGCATCATTTCAGTAATTTCATCTTGTTGCATTCACATCCGTGCCTGAATGAGATTGAATGTGATCTTTGCTCTCAAGTATGTTCCCAAGTTTTACACTTTCGTGCTTTGCATGAATGGGAATGGAACCGTGTGTGTTGAATGAGGCTCCTTGTGAGCACTGAACTTTGTCCGGTGGAGTTCCTTTTTGTGTTGCTGTAATTCTGTCATTTCTCGATGAGAAAGATTAGGCAACATTTAGTCACTTCTAGCCATGATGCTCAATTTATTTATGAATGTACCCTAGTTACTAGGGACCGTTTACATTGGAGAACAAGATCTATTGTATGCCTGTGTATTTGGGGAAGTCAAATCTGAAATAATGATGAAATTGCGTGTATCCAAAGTTAAAACTCGTGATATGTCGCCCTCTGGTGTGTAAAAGATGCAAAAGCTTACAGCACCTGGTATTCCCAGGCGGTCTCCAATCCAAGTACTGACCAGGCCCGAGCCTGCTTAGCTTCCGAGATCGGACGAGATCGGGCGTATTCAGGCTAGTATGGCCGTAAGCTAGGAATGCTGTCCCTGACGCTCTACTTAAAGGGAAGGCAATATCCGTTTCTGCCGTTCATACTTACAGTTGAACTGTCTCTCTACTCTAAAGCCCGGGACACACCAGCGCGCCGCAGACAGTCCCTGCTAACACGCCACGTTGTGGCAACATTGTGGCAACGTTGTGCGTTAGCTGGGGTGCCACACCAGACCGGAACTATATATTACAAAACGAACACATTGTCTTGATAAAACAGCTGTAATTGAGTGCCTGACACGCCAGTCAAGCGCAATCTTGAGAAGGTGTGCATTTCAGTAAGGATTTCAATTGACATGCAGTATGAAACTGAAAGGAGGTTGCATCACTATGATGCATAACATTGCATGTATTGTTTTTACAAGTGTGTGCATTCATCCTGTTGTCATTTTGTTTTGAAAGCAGAAGAATCATTCAACAGGTTGCTGAGACAAATGTAAACCAGTAAAACATATGAAGAGAAACAAACCTTGAATATAAGTTCAGTTGTTTAAACATTTGACAAACTATGGTGAGGGGGTAAGAAAACACACAAATCCAGCAGCTCCTGTATTTCAATACACCAGAACCCAATATTATTGGCGAGTCGGGTAGTCCATCATCACAGTTCGAGGGCAGGCATCATTTCAGTAATTTCATCCCGTTGCATTCACATCCGTGCCTTGAATGAGATTGAATGTGATCTTTGCTCTCAAGTATGTTCCCAAGTTTTACACTTTCGTGCTTTGCATGAATGGGAATGGAACCGTGTGTGTTGAATGAGGCTCCTTGTGAGCACTGAACTTTGTCCGGTGGAGTTCCTTTTTGTGTTGCTGTAATTGTGTCATTTCTCGATGAGAAAGATTAGGCAACATTTAGTCACTTCTAGCCATGATGCTCAATTTATTTACGAATGTACCCTAGTTACTAGGGACCGTTTACATTGGAGAACAAGATCTATTGTATGCCTGTGTATTTGGGGAAGTCAAATCTGAAATAATGATGAAATTGCGTGTATCCAAAGTTAAAACTCGTGATTTGTCGCCCTCTGGTGTGTAAAAGATGCAAAAGCTTACAGCACCTGGTATTCCCAGGCGGTCTCCCATCCAAGTACTGACCAGGCCCAAGCCTGCTTAGCTTCCGAGATCGGACGAGATCGGGCGTATTCAGGCTAGTATGGCCGTAAGCCAGGGAGGCTGTCCCTGACGCTCTACTTAAAGGGAAGGCAATATCCGTTTCTGCCGTTCATACTTACAGTTGAACTGTCTCTCTACTCTAAAGCCCGGGACACACCAGCGCGCCGCAGACAGTCCCTGCTAACACGCCACGTTGTGGCAACATTGTGGCAACGTTGTGCGTTAGCTGGGGTGCCACACCAGACCGGAACTATATATTACAAAACGAACACATTGTCTTGATAAAACAGCTGTAATTGAGTGCCTGACACGCCAGTCAAGCGCAATCTTGAGAAGGTGTGCATTTCAGTAAGGATTTAAATTGACATGCAGTATGAAACTGAAAGGAGGTTGCATCACTATGATGCATAACATTGCATGTATTGTATTTTCAAGTGTGTGCATTCATCCTGTTGTCATTTTGTTTTGAAAGCAGAAGAATCATTCAACAGGTTGCTGAGACAAATGTAAACCAGTAAAACATATGAAGAGAAACAAACCTTGAATATAAGTTCAGTTGTTTAAACATTTGACAAACTATGGTGAGGGGGTAAGAAAACACACAAATCCAGCAGCTCCTGTATTTCAATACACCAGAACCCAATATTATTGGCGAGTCGGGTAGTCCATCATCACAGTTCGAGGGCAGGCATCATTTCAGTAATTTCATCTTGTTGCATTCACATCCGTGCCTGAATGAGATTGAATGTGATCTTTGCTCTCAAGTATGTTCCCAAGTTTTACACTTTCGTGCTTTGCATGAATGGGAATGGAACCGTGTGTGTTGAATGAGGCTCCTTGTGAGCACTGAACTTTGTCCGGTGGAGTTCCTTTTTGTGTTGCTGTAATTCTGTCATTTCTCGATGAGAAAGATTAGGCAACATTTAGTCACTTCTAGCCATGATGCTCAATTTATTTATGAATGTACCCTAGTTACTAGGGACCGTTTACATTGGAGAACAAGATCTATTGTATGCCTGTGTATTTGGGGAAGTCAAATCTGAAATAATGATGAAATTGCGTGTATCCAAAGTTAAAACTCGTGATATGTCGCCCTCTGGTGTGTAAAAGATGCAAAAGCTTACAGCACCTGGTATTCCCAGGCGGTCTCCCATCCAAGTACTGACCAGGCCCGAGCCTGCTTAGCTTCCGAGATCGGACGAGATCGGGCGTATTCAGGCTAGTATGGCCGTAAGCTAGGAATGCTGTCCCTGACGCTCTACTTAAAGGGAAGGCAATATCCGTTTCTGCCGTTCATACTTACAGTTGAACTGTCTCTCTACTCTAAAGCCCGGGACACACCAGCGCGCCGCAGACAGTCCCTGCTAACACGCCACGTTGTGGCAACATTGTGGCAACGTTGTGCGTTAGCTGGGGTGCCACACCAGACCGGAACTATATATTACAAAACGAACACATTGTCTTGATAAAACAGCTGTAATTGAGTGCCTGACACGCCAGTCAAGCGCAATCTTGAGAAGGTGTGCATTTCAGTAAGGATTTCAATTGACATGCAGTATGAAACTGAAAGGAGGTTGCATCACTATGATGCATAACATTGCATGTATTGTTTTTACAAGTGTGTGCATTCATCCTGTTGTCATTTTGTTTTGAAAGCAGAAGAATCATTCAACAGGTTGCTGAGACAAATGTAAACCAGTAAAACATATGAAGAGAAACAAACCTTGAATATAAGTTCAGTTGTTTAAACATTTGACAAACTATGGTGAGGGGGTAAGAAAACACACAAATCCAGCAGCTCCTGTATTTCAATACACCAGAACCCAATATTATTGGCGAGTCGGGTAGTCCATCATCACAGTTCGAGGGCAGGCATCATTTCAGTAATTTCATCCCGTTGCATTCACATCCGTGCCTTGAATGAGATTGAATGTGATCTTTGCTCTCAAGTATGTTCCCAAGTTTTACACTTTCGTGCTTTGCATGAATGGGAATGGAACCGTGTGTGTTGAATGAGGCTCCTTGTGAGCACTGAACTTTGTCCGGTGGAGTTCCTTTTTGTGTTGCTGTAATTGTGTCATTTCTCGATGAGAAAGATTAGGCAACATTTAGTCACTTCTAGCCATGATGCTCAATTTATTTACGAATGTACCCTAGTTACTAGGGACCGTTTACATTGGAGAACAAGATCTATTGTATGCCTGTGTATTTGGGGAAGTCAAATCTGAAATAATGATGAAATTGCGTGTATCCAAAGTTAAAACTCGTGATTTGTCGCCCTCTGGTGTGTAAAAGATGCAAAAGCTTACAGCACCTGGTATTCCCAGGCGGTCTCCCATCCAAGTACTGACCAGGCCCGAGCCTGCTTAGTTTCCGAGATCGGACGAGATCGGGCGTATTCAGGCTAGTATGGCCGTAAGCCAGGGAGGCTGTCCCTGACGCTCTACTTAAAGGGAAGGCAATATCCGTTTCTGCCGCTCATACTTACAGTTGAACTGTCTCTCTACTCTAAAGTCCGGGACACACCAGCACGCCGCAGACAGTCCCTGCTAACACGAAACGTTGTGGCAACGTTGTGCGTTAGCTGGGGTGCCACACCAGACCTATGTATTACAAAACGAACACATTGTCTTGATAAAACAGCTGTAATTGAGTGCCTGACACGCCATTCAAGCGCAATCTTGAGAAGGTGTGCATTTCAGTAAGGATTTCAATTGACATGCAGTATGAAACTGAAAGGAGGTTGCATCACTATGATGCATAACATTGCATGTATTGTATTTTCAAGTGTGTGCATTCATCCTGTTGTCATTTTGTTTTGAAAGCAGAAGAATCATTCAACAGGTTGCTGAGACAAATGTAAACCAGTAAAACATATGAAGAGAAACAAACCTTGAATATAAGTTCAGTTGTTTAAACATTTGACAAACTATGGTGAGGGGGTAAGAAAACACACAAATCCAGCAGCTCCTGTATTTCAATACACCAGAACCCAATATTATTGGCGAGTCGGGTAGTCCATCATCACAGTTCGAGGGCAGGCATCATTTCAGTAATTTCATCCCGTTGCATTCACATTCGTGCCTTGAATGAGATTGAATGTGATCTTTGCTCTCAAGTATGTTCCCAAGTTTTACACTTTCGTGCTTTGCATGAATGGGAATGGAACCGTGTGTGTTGAATGAGGCTCCTTGTGAGCACTGAACTTTGTCCGGTGGAGTTCCTTTTTGTGTTGCTGTAATTGTGTCATTTCTCGATGAGAAAGATTAGGCAACATTTAGTCACTTCTAGCCATGATGCTCAATTTATTTACGAATGTACCCTAGTTACTAGGGACCGTTTACGTTGGAGAACAAGATCTATTGTATGCCTGTGTATTTGGGGAAGTCAAATCTGAAATAATGATGAAATTGCGTGTATCCAAAGTTAAAACTCGTGATTTGTCGCCCTCTGGTGTGTAAAAGATGCAAAAGCTTACAGCACCTGGTATTCCCAGGCGGTCTCCCATCCAAGTACTGACCAGGCCCGAGCCTGCTTGGCTTCCGAGATCGGACGAGATCGGGCGTATTCAGGCTAGTATGGCCGTAAGCCAGGGAGGCTGTCCCTGACGCTCTACTTAAAGGGAAGGCAATATCCGTTTCTGCCGTTCATACTTACAGTTGAACTGTCTCTCTACTCTAAAGCCCGGGACACACCAGCGCGCCGCAGACAGTCCCTGCTAACACGCCACGTTGTGGCAACATTGTGGCAACGTTGTGCGTTAGCTGGGGTGCCACACCAGACCGGAACTATATTTTACAAAACGAACACATTGTCTTGATAAAACAGCTGTAATTGAGTGCCTGACACGCCAGTCAAGCGCAATCTTGAGAAGGTGTGCATTTCAGTAAGGATTTCAATTGACATGCAGTATGAAACTGAAAGGAGGTTGCATCACTATGATGCATAACATTGCATGTATTGTATTTTCAAGTGTGTGCATTCATCCTGTTGTCATTTTGTTTTGAAAGCAGAAGAATCATTCAACAGGTTGCTGAGACAAATGTAAACCAGTAAAACATATGAAGAGAAACAAACCTTGAATAT
Organism: Amia ocellicauda; assembly: GCF_036373705.1. Lineage (NCBI taxonomy): Eukaryota > Metazoa > Chordata > Actinopteri > Amiiformes > Amiidae > Amia > Amia ocellicauda. The sequence goes on along the minus strand of NW_027102786.1, from coordinate 51,369 downwards.
AAGTTCAGTTGTTTAAACATTTGACAAACTATGGTGAGGGGGTAAGAAATGACACAAATCCAGCAGCTCCTGTATTTCAATACACCAGAAGCCAATATTATTGGCGAGTCGGGTAGTCCATCATCACAGTTCGAGGGCAGGCATCATTTCAGTAATTTCATCCCGTTGCATTCACATCCGTGCCTTGAATGAGATTGAATGTGATCTTTGCTCTCAAGTATGTTCCCAAGTTTTACACTTTCGTGCTTTGCATGAATGGGAATGGAACCGTGTGTGTTGAATGAGGCTCCTTGTGAGCACTGAACTTTGTCCGGTGGAGTTCCTTTTTGTGTTGCTGTAATTGTGTAATTTCTCGATGAGAAAGATTAGGCAACATTTAGTCACTTCTAGCCATGATGCTCAATTTATTTACGAATGTACCCTAGTTACTAGGGACCGTTTACGTTGGAGAACAAGATCTATTGTATGCCTGTGTATTTGGGGAAGTCAAATCTGAAATAATGATGAAATTGCGAGTATCCAAAGTTAAAACTCGTGATTTGTCGCCCTCTGGTGTGTAAAAGATGCAAAAGCTTACAGCACCTGGTATTCCCAGGCGGTCTCCCATCCAAGTACTGACCAGGCCCGAGCCTGCTTAGCTTCCGAGATCGGACGAGATCGGGCGTATTCAGGCTAGTATGGCCGTAAGCCAGGGAGGCTGTCCCTGACGCTCTACTTAAAGGGAAGGCAATATCCGTTTCTGCCGCTCATACTTGCAGTTGAACTGTCTCTCTACTCTAAAGTCCGGGACACACCAGCGCGCCGCAGACAGTCCCTGCTAACACGAAACGTTGTGGCAACGTTGTGCGTTAGCTGGGGTGCCACACCAGACCGGAACTATATATTACAAAACGAACACATTGTCTTGATAAAACAGCTGTAATTGAGTGCCTGACACGCCAGTCAAGCGCAATCTTGAGAAGGTGTGCATTTCAGTAAGGATTTCAATTGACATGCAGTATGAAACTGAAAGGAGGTTGCATCACTATGATGCATAACATTGCATGTATTGTATTTTCAAGTGTGTGCATTCATCCTGTTGTCATTTTGTTTTGAAAGTAGAAGAATCATTTTTGCTGAGGTTGCTGAGACAAATGTAAACCAGTAAAACATATGAAGAGAAACAAACCTTGAATATAAGTTCAGTTGTTTAAACATTTGACAAACTATGGTGAGGGGGTAAGAAAACACACAAATCCAGCAGCTCCTGTATTTCAATACACCAGAACCCAATATTATTGGCGAGTCGGGTAGTCCATCATCACAGTTCGAGGGCAGGCATCATTTCAGTAATTTCATCCCGTTGCATTCACATCCGTGCCTTGAATGAGATTGAATGTGATCTTTGCTCTCAAGTATGTTCCCAAGTTTTACACTTTCGTGCTTTGCATGAATGGGAATGGAACCGTGTGTGTTGAATGAGGCTCCTTGTGAGCACTGAACTTTGTCCGGTGGAGTTCCTTTTTGTGTTGCTGTAATTGTGTCATTTCTCGATGAGAAAGATTAGGCAACATTTAGTCACTTCTAGCCATGATGCTCAATTTATTTATGAATGTACCCTAGTTACTAGGGACCGTTTACGTTGGAGAACAAGATCTATTGTATGCCTGTGTATTTGGGGAAGTCAAATCTGAAATAATGATGAAATTGCGTGTATCCAAAGTTAAAACTCGTGATTTGTCGCCCTCTGGTGTGTAAAAGATGCAAAAGCTTACAGCACCTGGTATTCCCAGGCGGTCTCCCATCCAAGTACTGACCAGGCCCGAGCCTGCTTAGCTTCCGAGATCGGACGAGATCGGGCGTATTCAGGCTAGTATGGCCGTAAGCCAGGGAGGCTGTCCCTGACGCTCTACTTAAAGGGAAGGCAATATCCGTTTCTGCCGTTCATACTTACAGTTGAACTGTCTCTCTACTCTAAAGCCCGGGACACACCAGCGCGCCGCAGACAGTCCCTGATAACACGCCACGTTGTGGCAACATTGTGGCAACGTTGTGCGTTAGCTGGGGTGCCACACCAGACCGGAACTATATATTACAAAACGAACACATTCTCTTGATAAAACAGCTGTAATTGAGTGCCTGACACGCCAGTCAAGCGCAATCTTGAGAAGGTGTGCATTTCAGTAAGGATTTCAATTGACATGCAGTATGAAACTGAAAGGAGGTTGCATCACTATGATGCATTACATTGCATGTATTGTATTTTCAAGTGTGTGCATTCATCCTGTTGTCATTTTGTTTTGAAAGCAGAAGAATCATTCAACAGGTTGCTGAGACAAATGTAAACCAGTAAAACATATGAAGAGAAACAAACCTTGAATATAAGTTCAGTTGTTTAAACATTTGACAAACTATGGTGAGGGGGTAAGAAAACACACAAATCCAGCAGCTCCTGTATTTCAATACACCAGAACCCAATATTATTGGCGAGTCGGGTAGTCCATCATCACAGTTCGAGGGCAGGCATCATTTCAGTAATTTCATCCCGTTGCATTCACATCCGTGCCTTGAATGAGATTGAATGTGATCTTTGCTCTCAAGTATGTTCCCAAGTTTTACACTTTCGTGCTTTGCATGAATGGGAATGGAACCGTGTGTGTTGAATGAGGCTCCTTGTGAGCACTGAACTCTGTCCGGTGGAGTTCCTTTTTGTGTTGCTGTAATTGTGTCATTTCTCGATGAGAAAGATTAGGCAACATTTAGTCACTTCTAGCCATGATGCTCAATTTATTTACGAATGTACCCTAGTTACTAGGGACCGTTTACGTTGGAGAACAAGATCTATTGTATGCCTGTGTATTTGGGGAAGTCAAATCTGAAATAATGATGAAATTGCGTGTATCCAAAGTTAAAACTCGTGATTTGTCGCCCTCTGGTGTGTAAAAGATGCAAAAGCTTACAGCACCTGGTTTTCCCAGGTGGTCTCCCATCCAAGTACTGACCAGGCCCGAGCCTGCTTAGCTTCCGAGATCGGACGAGATCGGGCGTATTCAGGCTAGTATGGCCGTAAGCCAGGGAGGCTGTCCCTGACGCTCTACTTAAAGGGAAGGCAATATCCGTTTCTGCCGCTCATACTTGCAGTTGAACTGTCTCTCTACTCTAAAGTCCGGGACACACCAGCGCGCCGCAGACAGTCCCTGCTAACACGAAACGTTGTGGCAACGTTGTACGTTAGCTGGGGTGCCACACCAGACCGGAACTATATATTACAAAACGAACACATTGTCTTGATAAAACAGCTGTAATTGAGTGCCTGACACGCCAGTCAAGCGCAATCTTGAGAAGGTGTGCATTTCAGTAAGGATTTCAATTGACATGCAGTATGAAACTGAAAGGAGGTTGCATCACTATGATGCATAACATTGCATGTATTGTATTTTCAAGTGTGTGCATTCATCCTGTTGTCATTTTGTTTTGAAAGCAGAAGAATCATTCAACAGGTTGCTGAGACAAATGTAAACCAGTAAAACATATGAAGAGAAACAAACCTTGAATATAAGTTCAGTTGTTTAAACATTTGACAAACTATGGTGAGGGGGTAAGAAAACACACAAATCCAGCAGCTCCTGTATTTCAATACACCAGAACCCAATATTATTGGCGAGTCGGGTAGTCCATCATCACAGTTCGAGGGCAGGCATCATTTCAGTAATTTCATCCCGTTGCATTCACATCCGTGCCTTGAATGAGATTGAATGTGATCTTTGCTCTCAAGTATGTTCCCAAGTTTTACACTTTCGTGCTTTGCATGAATGGGAATGGAACCGTGTGTGTTGAATGAGGCTCCTTGTGAGCACTGAACTTTGTCCGGTGGAGTTCCTTTTTGTGTTGCTGTAATTGTGTAATTTCTCGATGAGAAAGATTAGGCAACATTTAGTCACTTCTAGCCATGATGCTCAATTTATTTACGAATGTACCCTAGTTACTAGGGACCGTTTACGTTGGAGAACAAGATCTATTGTATGCCTGTGTATTTGGGGAAGTCAAATCTGAAATAATGATGAAATTGCGTGTATCCAAAGTTAAAACTCGTGATTTGTCGCCCTCTGGTGTGTAAAAGATGCAAAAGCTTACAGCACCTGGTATTCCCAGGCGGTCTCCCATCTAAGTACTGACCAGGCCCGAGCCTGCTTAGCTTCCGAGATCGGACGAGATCGGGCGTATTCAGGCTAGTATGGCCGTAAGCCAGGGAGGCTGTCCCTGACGCTCTACTTAAAGGGAAGGCAATATCCGTTTCTGCCGCTCATACTTGCAGTTGAACTGTCTCTCTACTCTAAAGTCCGGGACACACCAGCGCGCCGCAGACAGTCCCTGCTAACACGAAACGTTGTGGCAACGTTGTGCGTTAGCTGGGGTGCCACACCAGACCGGAACTATATATTACAAAACGAACACATTGTCTTGATAAAACAGCTGTAATTGAGTGCCTGACACGCCAGTCAAGCGCAATCTTGAGAAGGTGTGCATTTCAGTAAGGATTTCAATTGACATGCAGTATGAAACTGAAAGGAGGTTGCATCACTATGATGCATAACATTGCATGTATTGTATTTTCAAGTGTGTGCATTCATCCTGTTGTCATTTTGTTTTGAAAGTAGAAGAATCATTTTTGCTGAGGTTGCTGAGACAAATGTAAACCAGTAAAACATATGAAGAGAAACAAACCTTGAATATAAGTTCAGTTGTTTAAACATTTGACAAACTATGGTGAGGGGGTAAGAAAACACACAAATCCAGCAGCTCCTGTATTTCAATACACCAGAACCCAATATTATTGGCGAGTCGGGTAGTCCATCATCACAGTTCGAGGGCAGGCATCATTTCAGTAATTTCATCCCGTTGCATTCACATCCGTGCCTTGAATGAGATTGAATGTGATCTTTGCTCTCAAGTATGTTCCCAAGTTTTACACTTTCGTGCTTTGCATGAATGGGAATGGAACCGTGTGTGTTGAATGAGGCTCCTTGTGAGCACTGAACTTTGTCCGGTGGAGTTCCTTTTTGTGTTGCTGTAATTGTGTAATTTCTCGATGAGAAAGATTAGGCAACATTTAGTCACTTCTAGCCATGATGCTCAATTTATTTACGAATGTACCCTAGTTACTAGGGACCGTTTACGTTGGAGAACAAGATCTATTGTATGCCTGTGTATTTGGGGAAGTCAAATCTGAAATAATGATGAAATTGCGTGTATCCAAAGTTAAAACTCGTGATTTGTCGCCCTCTGGTGTGTAAAAGATGCAAAAGCTTACAGCACCTGGTATTCCCAGGCGGTCTCCCATCCAAGTACTGACCAGGCCCGAGCCTGCTTAGCTTCCGAGATCGGACGAGATCGGGCGTATTCAGGCTAGTATGGCCGTAAGCCAGGGAGGCTGTCCCTGACGCTCTACTTAAAGGGAAGGCAATATCCGTTTCTGCCGCTCATACTTGCAGTTGAACTGTCTCTCTACTCTAAAGTCCGGGACACACCAGCGCGCCGCAGACAGTCCCTGCTAACACGAAACGTTGTGGCAACGTTGTGCGTTAGCTGGGGTGCCACACCAGACCGGAACTATATATTACAAAACGAACACATTGTCTTGATAAAACAGCTGTAATTGAGTGCCTGACACGCCAGTCAAGCGCAATCTTGAGAAGGTGTGCATTTCAGTAAGGATTTCAATTGACATGCAGTATGAAACTGAAAGGAGGTTGCATCACTATGATGCATAACATTGCATGTATTGTATTTTCAAGTGTGTGCATTCATCCTGTTGTCATTTTGTTTTGAAAGTAGAAGAATCATTTTTGCTGAGGTTGCTGAGACAAATGTAAACCAGTAAAACATATGAAGAGAAACAAACCTTGAATATAAGTTCAGTTGTTTAAACATTTGACAAACTATGGTGAGGGGGTAAGAAAACACACAAATCCAGCAGCTCCTGTATTTCAATACACCAGAACCCAATATTATTGGCGAGTCGGGTAGTCCATCATCACAGTTCGAGGGCAGGCATCATTTCAGTAATTTCATCCCGTTGCATTCACATCCGTGCCTTGAATGAGATTGAATGTGATCTTTGCTCTCAAGTATGTTCCCAAGTTTTACACTTTCGTGCTTTGCATGAATGGGAATGGAACCGTGTGTGTTGAATGAGGCTCCTTGTGAGCACTGAACTTTGTCCGGTGGAGTTCCTTTTTGTGTTGCTGTAATTGTGTCATTTCTCGATGAGAAAGATTAGGCAACATTTAGTCACTTCTAGCCATGATGCTCAATTTATTTATGAATGTACCCTAGTTACTAGGGACCGTTTACGTTGGAGAACAAGATCTATTGTATGCCTGTGTATTTGGGGAAGTCAAATCTGAAATAATGATGAAATTGCGTGTATCCAAAGTTAAAACTCGTGATTTGTCGCCCTCTGGTGTGTAAAAGATGCAAAAGCTTACAGCACCTGGTATTCCCAGGCGGTCTCCCATCCAAGTACTGACCAGGCCCGAGCCTGCTTAGCTTCCGAGATCGGACGAGATCGGGCGTATTCAGGCTAGTATGGCCGTAAGCCAGAAAGGCTGTCCCTGACGCTCTACTTAAAGGGAAGGCAATATCCGTTTCTGCCGTTCATACTTACAGTTGAACTGTCTCTCTACTCTAAAGCCCGGGACACAGCAGCGCGCCGCAGATAGTCCCTGCTAACACGCCACGTTGTGGCAACATTGTGGCAACGTTGTGCGTTAGCTGGGGTGCCACACCAGACCGGAACTATATATTACAAAACGAACACATTGTCTTGATAAAACAGCTGTAATTGAGTGCCTGACACGCCAGTCAAGCGCAATCTTGAGAAGTTGTGCATTTCAGTAAGGATTTCAATTGACATGCAGTATGAAACTGAAAGGAGGTTGCATCACTATGATGCATAACATTGCATGTATTGTATTTTCAAGTGTGTGCATTCATCCTGTTGTCATTTTGTTTTGAAAGCAGAAGAATCATTCAACAGGTTGCTGAGACAAATGTAAACCAGTAAAACATATGAAGAGAAACAAACCTTGAATATAAGTTCAGTTGTTTAAACATTTGACAAACTATGGTGAGGGGGTAAGAAAACACACAAATCCAGCAGCTCCTGTATTTCAATACACCAGAACCCAATATTATTGGCGAGTCGGGTAGTCCATCATCACAGTTCGAGGGCAGGCATCATTTCAGTAATTTCATCCCGTTGCATTCACATCCGTGCCTTGAATGAGATTGAATGTGATCTTTGCTCTCAAGTATTGTCCCAAGTTTTACACTTTCGTGCTTTGCATGAATGGGAATGGAACCGTGTGTGTTGAATGAGGCTCCTTGTGAGCACTGAACTTTGTCCGGTGGAGTTCCTTTTTGTGTTGCTGTAATTGTGTCATTTCTCGATGAGAAAGATTAGGCAACATTTAGTCACTTCTAGCCATGATGCTCAATTTATTTACGAATGTACACTAGTTACTAGGGACCGTTTACGTTGGAGAACAAGATCTATTGTATGCCTGTGTATTTGGGGAAGTCAAATCTGAAATAATGATGAAATTGCGTGTATCCAAAGTTAAAACTCGTGATTTGTCGCCCTCTGGTGTGTAAAAGATGCAAAAGCTTACAGCACCTGGTATTCCCAGGCGGTCTCCCATCCAAGTACTGACCAGGCCCGAGCCTGCTTAGCTTCCGAGATCGGATGAGATCGGGCGTATTCAGGCTAGTATGGCCGTAAGCCAGAGAGGCTGTCCCTGACGCTCTACTTAAAGGGAAGGCAATATCCGTTTCTGCCGCTCATACTTGCAATTGAACTGTCTCTCTACTCTAAAGTCCGGGACACACCAGCGCGCCGCAGACAGTCCCTGCTAACACGAAACGTTGTGGCAACGTTGTGCGTTAGCTGGGGTGCCACACCAGACCGGAACTATATATTACAAAACGAACACATTGTCTTGATAAAACAGCTGTAATTGAGTGCCTGACACGCCAGTCAAGCGCAATCTTGAGAAGGTGTGCATTTCAGTAAGGATTTCAATTGACATGCAGTATGAAACTGAAAGGAGGTTGCATCACTATGATGCATAACATTGCATGTATTGTATTTTCAAGTGTGTGCATTCATCCTGTTGTCATTTTGTTTTGAAAGCAGAAGAATCATTCAACAGGTTGCTGAGACAAATGTAAACCAGTAAAACATATGAAGAGAAACAAACCTTGAATATAAGTTCAGTTGTTTAAACATTTGACAAACTATGGTGAGGGGGTAAGAAAACACACAAATCCAGCAGCTCCTGTATTTCAATACACCAGAACCCAATATTATTGGCGAGTCGGGTAGTCCATCATCACAGTTCGAGGGCAGGCATCATTTCAGTAATTTCATCTTGTTGCATTCACATCCGTGCCTTGAATGAGATTGAATGTGATCTTTGCTCTCAAGTATGTTCCCAAGTTTTACACTTTCGTGCTTTGCATGAATGGGAATGGAACCGTGTGTGTTGAATGAGGCTCCTTGTGAGCACTGAACTTTGTCCGGTGGAGTTCCTTTTTGTGTTGCTGTAATTCTGTCATTTCTCGATGAGAAAGATTAGGCAACATTTAGTCACTTCTAGCCATGATGCTCAATTTATTTATGAATGTACCCTAGTTACTAGGGACCGTTTACATTGGAGAACAAGATCTATTGTATGCCTGTGTATTTGGGGAAGTCAAATCTGAAATAATGATGAAATTGCGTGTATCCAAAGTTAAAACTCGTGATATGTCGCCCTCTGGTGTGTAAAAGATGCAAAAGCTTACAGCACCTGGTATTCCCAGGCGGTCTCCCATCCAAGTACTGACCAGGCCCGAGCCTGCTTAGCTTCCGAGATCGGACGAGATCGGGCGTATTCAGGCTAGTATGGCCGTAAGCTAGGAATGCTGTCCCTGACGCTCTACTTAAAGGGAAGGCAATATCCGTTTCTGCCGTTCATACTTACAGTTGAACTGTCTCTCTACTCTAAAGCCCGGGACACACCAGCGCGCCGCAGACAGTCCCTGCTAACACGCCACGTTGTGGCAACATTGTGGCAACGTTGTGCGTTAGCTGGGGTGCCACACCAGACCGGAACTATATATTACAAAACGAACACATTGTCTTGATAAAACAGCTGTAATTGAGTGCCTGACACGCCAGTCAAGCGCAATCTTGAGAAGGTGTGCATTTCAGTAAGGATTTCAATTGACATGCAGTATGAAACTGAAAGGAGGTTGCATCACTATGATGCATAACATTGCATGTATTGTTTTTACAAGTGTGTGCATTCATCCTGTTGTCATTTTGTTTTGAAAGCAGAAGAATCATTCAACAGGTTGCTGAGACAAATGTAAACCAGTAAAACATATGAAGAGAAACAAACCTTGAATATAAGTTCAGTTGTTTAAACATTTGACAAACTATGGTGAGGGGGTAAGAAAACACACAAATCCAGCAGCTCCTGTATTTCAATACACCAGAACCCAATATTATTGGCGAGTCGGGTAGTCCATCATCACAGTTCGAGGGCAGGCATCATTTCAGTAATTTCATCCCGTTGCATTCACATCCGTGCCTTGAATGAGATTGAATGTGATCTTTGCTCTCAAGTATGTTCCCAAGTTTTACACTTTCGTGCTTTGCATGAATGGGAATGGAACCGTGTGTGTTGAATGAGGCTCCTTGTGAGCACTGAACTTTGTCCGGTGGAGTTCCTTTTTGTGTTGCTGTAATTGTGTCATTTCTCGATGAGAAAGATTAGGCAACATTTAGTCACTTCTAGCCATGATGCTCAATTTATTTACGAATGTACCCTAGTTACTAGGGACCGTTTACATTGGAGAACAAGATCTATTGTATGCCTGTGTATTTGGGGAAGTCAAATCTGAAATAATGATGAAATTGCGTGTATCCAAAGTTAAAACTCGTGATTTGTCGCCCTCTGGTGTGTAAAAGATGCAAAAGCTTACAGCACCTGGTATTCCCAGGCGGTCTCCCATCCAAGTACTGACCAGGCCCGAGCCTGCTTAGTTTCCGAGATCGGACGAGATCGGGCGTATTCAGGCTAGTATGGCCGTAAGCCAGGGAGGCTGTCCCTGACGCTCTACTTAAAGGGAAGGCAATATCCGTTTCTGCCGCTCATACTTACAGTTGAACTGTCTCTCTACTCTAAAGTCCGGGACACACCAGCACGCCGCAGACAGTCCCTGCTAACACGAAACGTTGTGGCAACGTTGTGCGTTAGCTGGGGTGCCACACCAGACCTATGTATTACAAAACGAACACATTGTCTTGATAAAACAGCTGTAATTGAGTGCCTGACACGCCATTCAAGCGCAATCTTGAGAAGGTGTGCATTTCAGTAAGGATTTCAATTGACATGCAGTATGAAACTGAAAGGAGGTTGCATCACTATGATGCATAACATTGCATGTATTGTATTTTCAAGTGTGTGCATTCATCCTGTTGTCATTTTGTTTTGAAAGCAGAAGAATCATTCAACAGGTTGCTGAGACAAATGTAAACCAGTAAAACATATGAAGAGAAACAAACCTTGAATATAAGTTCAGTTGTTTAAACATTTGACAAACTATGGTGAGGGGGTAAGAAATGACACAAATCCAGCAGCTCCTGTATTTCAATACACCAGAAGCCAATATTATTGGCGAGTCGGGTAGTCCATCATCACAGTTCGAGGGCAGGCATCATTTCAGTAATTTCATCCCGTTGCATTCACATCCGTGCCTTGAATGAGATTGAATGTGATCTTTGCTCTCAAGTATGTTCCCAAGTTTTACACTTTCGTGCTTTGCATGAATGGGAATGGAACCGTGTGTGTTGAATGAGGCTCCTTGTGAGCACTGAACTTTGTCCGGTGGAGTTCCTTTTTGTGTTGCTGTAATTGTGTCATTTCTCGATGAGAAAGATTAGGCAACATTTAGTCACTTCTAGCCATGATGCTCAATTTATTTACGAATGTACCCTAGTTACTAGGGACCGTTTACGTTGGAGAACAAGATCTATTGTATGCCTGTGTATTTGGGGAAGTCAAATCTGAAATAATGATGAAATTGCGTGTATCCAAAGTTAAAACTCGTGATTTGTCGCCCTCTGGTGTGCAAAAGCTTACAGCACCTGGTATTCCCAGGCGGTCTCCCATTCAAGTACTGACCAGGCCCGAGCCTGCTTAGCTTCCGAGATCGGACGAGACCGGGCGTATTCAGGCTAGTATGGCCGTAAGCCAGGGAGGCTGTCCCTGACGCTCTACTTAAAGGGAAGGCAATATCCGTTTCTGCCGCTCATACTTGCAGTTGAACTGTCTCTCTACTCTAAAGTCCGGGACACACCAGCGCGCCGTAGACAGTCCCTGCTAACACGAAACGTTGTGGCAACGTTGTGCGTTAGCTGGGGTGCCACACCAGACCGGAACTATATTTTACAAAACGAACACATTGTCTTGATAAAACAGCTGTAATTGAGTGCCTGACACGCCAGTCAAGCGCAATCTTGAGAAGGTGTGCATTTCAGTAAGGATTTCAATTGACATGCAGTATGAAACTGAAAGGAGGTTGCATCACTATGATGCATAACATTGCATGTATTGTATTTTCATGTGTGTGCATTCATCCTGTTGTCATTTTAATTTGAAAGCAGAAGAATCATTCAACAGGTTGCTGAGACAAATTTAACCAGTAAAACATATGAAGAGAAACAAACCTTGAATATAAGTTCAGTTGTTTAAACATTTGACAAACTATGGTGAGGGGGTAAGAAAACACACAAATCCAGCAGCTCCTGTATTTCAATACACCAAAACCCAATATTATTGGCGAGTCGGGCAGTCCATCATCACAGTTCGAGGGCAGGCATCATTTCAGTAATTTCATCCCGTTGCATTCACATCCGTGCCTTGAATGAGATTGAATGTGATCTTTACTCTCAAGTATATTTCCAAGTTTTACACTTTCATGCTTTGCATGAATGGGAATGGAACCGTGTGTGTTGAATGAAGCTCCTTGTGAGCACTGAACTTTGTCCAGTGGAGTTCCTTTTTGTGTTGCTGTAATTGTGTCATTTCTTGATGAGAAAGATTAGGCAACATTTAGTCACTTCTAGCCATGATGCTCAATTTATTTACGAATGTACGCTAGTTACTAGGGACCGTTTACGTTGGAGAACAAGATCTATTGTATGCCTGTGTATTTGGGGAAGTAAAATCTGAAATAATGATGAAATTGCGTGTATCCAAAGTTAAAACTCGTGATTTGTCGCCCTCTGGTGTGTAAAAGATGCAAAAGCTTACAGCACCTGGTATTCCCAGGCAGTCTCCCATCCAAGTACTAACCAGGCCAGAGCCTGCTTAGCTTCTGAGATCGGACGAGATCGGGCGTATTCAGGCTAGTATGGCCGTAAGCCAGAGAGGCTGTCCCTGACGCACTACTTAAAGGGAAGGCAATATCCGTTTCTGCCGCTCATACTTGCAGTTGAACTGTCTCTCTACTCTAAAGTCCGGGACACACCGGCGAAGAAAAGACAGTCCCTGCTAACACGCCACGTTGTGGCAACGTTGTGGCAACGTTGTGCGTTAGCTGGGGTGCCACACCAGACCGGAACTATATTTTACATAACGAACACATTGTCTTGATAAAACAGCTGTAATTGAGTGCCTGACACGCCAGTCAAGCGCAATCTTGAGAAGGTGTACATTTCAGTAAGGATTTCAATTGACATGCAGTATGAAACTGAAAGGAGGTTGCATCACTATGATGCATAACATTGCATGTATTGTATTTTCAAGTGTGTGCATTCATCCTGTTGTCATTTTGTTTTGAAAGCAGAAGAATCATTCAACAGGTTGCTGAGACAAATGTAAACCAGTAAAACATATGAAGAGAAACAAACCTTGAATATAAGTTCAGTTGTTTAAACATTTGACAAACTATGGTGAGGGGGTAAGAAAACACACAAATCCAGCAGCTCCTGTACTTCAATACACCAGAAGCCAATATTATTGGTGAGTCGGGTAGTCCATCATCACAGTTCGAGGGCAGGCATCATTTCAGTAATTTCATCCCGTTGCATTCACATCCGTGCCTTGAATGAGATTGAATGTGATCTTTGCTCTCAAGTATGTTCCCAAGTTTTACACTTTCGTGCTTTGCATGAATGGGAATGGAACCGTGTGTGTTGAATGAGGCTCCTTGTGAGCACTGAACTTTGTCCGGTGGAGTTCCTTTTTGTGTTGCTGTAATTGTGTCATTTCTTGATGAGAAAGATTAGGCAACATTTAGTCACTTCTAGCCATGATGCTCAATTTATTTACGAATGTACCCTAGTTACTAGGGACCGTTTACGTTGGAGAACAAGATCTATTGTATGCCTGTGTATTTGGGGAAGTAAAATCTGAAATAATGATGAAATTGTGTGTATCCAAAGTTAAAACTCGTGATTTGTCGCCCTCTGGTGTGTAAAAGGTGCAAAAGCTTACAGCACCTGGTATTCCCAGGCGGTCCCCCATCCAAGTACCGACCAGGCCCGAGCCTGCTTGGTTTCCGAGATCGGACGAGATCGGGCGTATTCAGGCTAGTATGGCCGTAAGCCAGGGAGGCTGTCCCTGATGCTCTACTTAAAGGGAAGGCAATATCCGTTTCTGCCGTTCATACTTACAGTTGAACTGTCTCTCTACTCTAAAGCCCGGGACACAGCAGCGCGCCGCAGACAGTCCCTGCTAACACGCCATGTTGTGGCAACGTTGTGCGTTAGCTGGGGTGCCACACCAGACCGGAACTATATTTTACAAAAAAAAACACATTGTCTTGATAAAACAGCTGTAATTGAGTGCCTGACACGCCAGTCAAGCGCAATCTTGAGAAGGTGTGCATTTCAGTAAGGATTTCAATTGACATGCAGTATGAAACTGAAAGGAGGTTGCATCACTATGATGCATAACATTGCATGTATTGTATTTTCAAGTGTGTGCATTCATCCTGTTGTCATTTTGTTTTGAAAGCAGAAGAATCATTCAACAGGTTGCTGAGACAAATGTAAACCAGTAAAACATATGAAGAGAAACAAACCTTGAATATAAGTTCAGTTGTTTAAACATTTGACAAACTATGGTGAGGGGGTAATAAAACACACAAATCCAGCAGCTCCTGTATTTCAATACACCAGAACCCAATATTATTGGCGAGTCGGGTAGTCCATCATCACAGCTCGAGGGCAGGCATCATTTCAGTAATTTCATCCCGTTGCATTCACATCCGTGCCTTGAATGAGATTGAATGTGATCTTTGCTCTCAAGTATGTTCCCAAGTTTTACACTTTCGTGCTTTGCATGAATGGGAATGGAACCGTGTGTGTTGAATGAGGCTCCTTGTGAGCACTGAACTTTGTCCGGTGGAGTTCCTTTTTGTGTTGCTGTAATTGTGTCATTACTCGATGAGAAAGATTAGGCAACATTTAGTCACTTCTAGCCATGATGCTCAATTTATTTACGAATGTACCCTAGTTACTAGGGACCGTTTACGTTGGAGAACAAGATCTATTGTATGCCTGTGTATTTGGGGAAGTAAAATCTGAAATAATGATGAAATTGTGTGTATCCAAAGTTAAAACTCGTGATTTGTCGCCCTCTGGTGTGAAAAAGGTGCAGAAGCTTACAGCACCTGGTATTCCCAGGCGGTCTCCCATCCAAGTACTGACCAGACCCGAGCCTGCTTGGCTTCCGAGATCGGACGAGATCGGGCGTATTCAGGCTAGTATGGCCGTAAGCCAGGGAGGCTGTCCCTGACGCTCTACTTAAAGGGAAGGCAATATCCGTTTCTGCCGTTCATACTTACAGTTGAACTGTCTCTCTACTCTAAAGCCCGGGACACACCAGCGCGCTGCAGACAGTCCCTGCTAACACGCCACGTTGTGGCAACGTTGTGGCAACGTTGTGCGTTAGCTGGGGTGCCACACCAGACCGGAACTATATTTTACAAAACGAACACATTGTCTTGATAAAACAGCTGTAATTGAGTGCCTGACTTGCCAGTCAAGCGCAATCTTGAGATGGTGTGCATTTCAGTAAGGATTTCAATTGACATGCAGTATGAAACTGAAAGGAGGTTGCATCACTATGATGCATAACATTGCATGTATTGTATTTTCAAGTGTGTGCATTCATCCTGTTGTCATTTTGTTATGAAAGCACAAGAATCATTCAACAGGTTGCTGAGACAAATGTAAACCAGTAAAACATATGAAGAGAAACAAACCTTGAATATAAGTTCAGTTGTTTAAACAATTGACAAACTATGGTGAGGGGGTAAGAAAACACACAAATCCAGCAGCTCCTGTATTTCAATACACCGGAACCCAATATTATTGGCGAGTCGGGTAGTCCATCATCACAGTTCGAGGGCAGGCATCATTTCAGTAATTTCATCCCGTTGCATTCACATCCGTGCCTTGAATGAGATTGAATGTGATCTTTGCTCTCAAGTATGTTCCCAAGTTTTACACTTTTGTGCTTTGCATGAATGGGAATGGAACCGTGTGTGTTGAATGAGGCTCCTTGTGAGCACTGAACTTTGTCCGGTGGAGTTCCTTTTTGTGTTGCTGTAATTGTGTCATTTCTCGATGAGAAAGATTAGGCAACATTTAGTCACTTCTAGCCATGATGCTCAATTTATTTACGAATGTACCCTAGTTACTAGGGACCGTTTACGTTGGAGAACAAGATCTATTGTATGCCTGTGTATTTGGGGAAGTCAAATCTGAAATAATGATGAAATTGTGTGTATCAAAAGTTAAGACTCGTGATTTGTCGCCCTCTGGTGTGTAAAAGGTGCAAAAGCTTACAGCACCTGGTATTTCCAGGCGGTCTACCATCCAAGTACTGACCAGGCCCGAGCCTGCTTGGCTTCCGAGATCGGACGAGATCGGGCGTATTCAGGCTAGTATGGCTGTAAGCCAGGGAGGCTGTCCCTGACGCTCTACTTAAAGGGAAGGCAATATCCGTTTCTGCCGTTCATACTTACAGTTGAACTGTCTCTCTACTCTAAAGCCCGGGACACACCAGCGCGCCGCAGACAGTCCCTGCTAACACGCCACGTTGTGGCAACATTGTGGCAACGTTGTGCGTTAGCTGGGGTGCCACACCAGACCGGAACTATATATTACAAAACGAACACATTGTCTTGATAAAACAGCTGTAATTGAGTGCCTGACACGCCAGTCAAGCGCAATCTTGAGAAGGTGTGCATTTCAGTAAGGATTTCAATTGACATGCAGTATGAAACTGAAAGGAGGTTGCATCACTATGATGCATAACATTGCATGTATTGTATTTTCAAGTGTGTGCATTCATCCTGTTGTCATTTTGTTTTGAAAGCAGAAGAATCATTCAACAGGTTGCTGAGACAAATGTAAACCAGTAAAACATATGAAGAGAAACAAACCTTGAATATAAGTTCAGTTGTTTAAACATTTGACAAACTATGGTGAGGGGGTAAGAAAACACACAAATCCAGCAGCTCCTGTATTTCAATACACCAGAACCCAATATTATTGGCGAGTCGGGTAGTCCATCATCACAGTTCGAGGGCAGGCATCATTTCAGTAATTTCATCCCGTTGCATTCACATCCGTGCCTTGAATGAGATTGAATGTGATCTTTGCTCTCAAGTATGTTCCCAAGTTTTACACTTTCGTGCTTTGCATGAATGGGAATGGAACCGTGTGTGTTGAATGAGGCTCCTTGTGAGCACTGAACTTTGTCCGGTGGAGTTCCTTTTTGTGTTGCTGTAATTGTGTCATTTCTCGATGAGAAAGATTAGGCAACATTTAGTCACTTCTAGCCATGATGCTCAATTTATTTACGAATGTACCCTAGTTACTAGGGACCGTTTACGTTGGAGAACAAGATCTATTGTATGCCTGTGTATTTGGGGAAGTCAAATCTGAAATAATGATGAAATTGCGTGTATCCAAAGTTAAAACTCGTGATTTGTCGCCCTCTGGTGTGTAAAAGATGCAAAAGCTTACAGCACCTGGTATTCCCAGGCGGTCTCACATCCAAGTACTGACCAGGCCCGAGCCTGCTTAGCTTCCGAGATCGGACGAGATCAGGCGTATTCAGGCTAGTATGGCCGTAAGCCAGGGAGGCTGTCCCTGACGCTCTACTTAAAGGGAAGGCAATATCCGTTTCTGCCGCTCATACTTGCAGTTGAACTGTCTCTCTACTCTAAAGTCCGGGACACACCAGCGCGCCGCAGACAGTCCCTGCTAACACGAAACGTTGTGGCAACGTTGTGCGTTAGCTGGGGTGCCACACCAGACCGGAACTATATATTACAAAACGAACACATTGTCTTGATAATACAGCTGTAATTGAGTGCCTGACACGCCAGTCAAGCGCAATCTTGAGAAGGTGTGCATTTCAGTAAGGATTTCAATTGACATGCAGTATGAAACTGAAAGGAGGTTGCATCACTATGATGCATAACATTGCATGTATTGTATTTTCAAGTGTGTGCATTCATCCTGTTGTCATTTTGTTTTGAAAGCAGAAGAATCATTCAACAGGTTGCTGAGACAAATGTAAACCAGTAAAACATATGAAGAGAAACAAACCTTGAATATAAGTTCAGTTGTTTAAACATTTGACAAACTATGGTGAGGGGGTAAGAAAACACACAAATCCAGCAGCTCCTGTATTTCAATACACCAGAACCCAATATTATTGGCGAGTCGGGTAGTCCATCATCACAGTTCGAGGGCAGGCATCATTTCAGTAATTTCATCCCGTTGCATTCACATCCGTGCCTTGAATGAGATTGAATGTTATCATTACTCTCAAGTACGTTCCCAAGTTTTACACTTTCGTGCTTTGCATGAATGGGAATGGAACCGTGTGTGTTGAATGATGCTCCTTGTGAGCACTGAACTTTGTCCGGTGGAGTTCCTTTTTTGTTGCTGTAATTGTGTCATTTCTTGATGAGAAAGATTAGGCAACATTTAGTCACTTCTAGCCATGATGCTCAATTTATTGACGAATGTACCCTAGTTACTAGGGACCGTTTACGTTGGAGAACAAGATCTATTGTATGCCTGTGTACTTGGGGATGTAAAATCTGAAATAATGATGAAATTGCGTGTATCCAAAGTTAAAACTCGTGATTTGTCGCCCTCTGGTTTGTAAAAGGTGCAAAAGCTTACAGCAACTGGTATTCCCAGGCGGTCTCCCATCCAAGTACTGACGAGGCCCAAGCCTGCTTAGCTTCCGAGATCGGACGAGATCGGGCGTATTCAGGCTAGCATGGCCGTAAGCCAGGGAGGCTGTCCCTGACGCTCTACTTAAAGGGAAGGCAATATCCGTTTCTGCCGCTCATACTTGCAGTTGAACTGTCTCTCTACTCTAAAGTCCGTGACACACCAGCGCGCCGCAGACAGTCCCTGCTAACACGAAACGTTGTGGCAACGTTGTGCGTTAGCTGGGGTGCCACACCAGACCGGAACTATATATTACAAAACGAACACATTGTCTTGATAATACAGCTGTAATTGAGTGCCTGACACGCCAGTCAAGCGCAATCTTGAGAAGGTGTGCATTTCAGTAAGGATTTCAATTGACATGCAGTATGAAACTGAAAGGAGGTTGCATCACTATGATGCATAACATTGCATGTATTGTATTTTCAAGTGTGTGCATTCATCCTGTTGTCATTTTGTTTTGAAAGCAGAAGAATCATTCAACAGGTTGCTGAGACAAATGTAAACCAGTAAAACATATGAAGAGAAACAAACCTTGAATATAAGTTCAGTTGTTTAAACATTTGACAAACTATGGTGAGGGGGTAAGAAAACACACAAATCCAGCTGCTCCTGTATTTCAATACACCAGAACCCAATATTATTGGCGAGTCGGGTAGTCCAACATCACAGTTCGAGGGCAGGCATCATTTCAGTAATTTCATCCCGTTGCATTCACATCCGTGCCTTGAATGAGATTGAATGTGATCTTTGCTCTCAAGTATGTTCCCAAGTTTTACACTTTCGTGCTTTGCATGAATGGGAATGGAACCGTGTGTGTTGAATGAGGCTCCTTGTGAGCACTGAACTTTGTCCGGTGGAGTTCCTTTTTGTGTTGCTGTAATTGTGTCATTTCTCGATGAGAAAGATTAGGCAACATTTAGTCACTTCTAGCCATGATGCTCAATTTATTTACGAATGTACCCTAGTTACTAGGGACCGTTTACGTTGGAGAACAAGATCTATTGTATGCCTGTGTATTTGGGGAAGTCAAATCTGAAATAATGATGAAATTGCGTGTATCCAAAGTTAAAACTCGTGATTTGTCGCCCTCTGGTGTGTAAAAGATGCAAAAGCTTACAGCACCTGGTATTCCCAGGCGGTCTCCCATCCAAGTACTGACCAGGCCCGAGCCTGCTTAGCTTCCGAGATCGGGCGTATTCAGGCTAGTATGGCCGTAAGCCAGGAATGCTGTCCCTGACGCTCTACTTAAAGGGAAGGCAATATCCGTTTCTGCCGTTCATACTTACAGTTGAACTGTCTCTCTACTCTAAAGCCCGGGACACACCAGCGCGCCGCAGACAGTCCCTGCTAACACGCCACGTTGTGGCAACATTGTGGCAACGTTGTGCGTTAGCTGGGGTGCCACACCAGACCGGAACTATATATTACAAAACGAACACATTGTCTTGATAAAACAGCTGTAATTGAGTGCCTGACACGCCAGTCAAGCGCAATCTTGAGAAGGTGTGCATTTCAGTAAGGATTTCAATTGACATGCAGTATGAAACTGAAAGGAGGTTGCATCACTATGATGCATAACATTGCATGTATTGTATTTACAAGTGTGTGCATTCATCCTGTTGTCATTTTGTTTTGAAAGCAGAAGAATCATTCAACAGGTTGCTGAGACAAATGTAAACCAGTAAAACATATGAAGAGAAACAAACCTCGAATATAAGTTCAGTTGTTTAAACATTTGACAAACTATGGTGAGGGGGTAAGAAAACACACAAATCCAGCAGCTCCTGTATTTCAATACACCAGAACCCAATATTATTGGCGAGTCGGGTAGTCCATCATCACAGTTCGAGGGCAGGCATCATTTCAGTAATTTCATCCCGTTGCATTCACATCCGTGCCTTGAATGAGATTGAATGTGATCTTTGCTCTCAAGTATGTTCCCAAGTTTTACACTTTCGTGCTTTGCATGAATGGGAATGGAACCGTGTGTGTTGAATGAGGCTCCTTGTGAGCACTGAATTTTGTCCGGTGGAGTTCCTTTTTGTGTTGCTGTAATTGTGTCATTTCTCGATGAGAAAGATTAGGCAACATTTAGTCACTTCTAGCCATGATGCTCAATTTATTTACGAATGTACCCTAGTTACTAGGGACCGTTTACATTGGAGAACAAGATCTATTGTATGCCTGAGTATTTGGGGAAGTCAAATCTGAAATAATGATGAAATTGCGTGTATCCAAAGTTAAAACTCGTGATTTGTCGCCCTCTGGTGTGTAAAAGATGCAAAAGCTTACAGCACCTGGTATTCCCAGGCGGTCTCCCATCCAAGTACTGACCAGGCCCGAGCCTGCTTAGCTTCCGAGATCAGACGAGATCGGGCGTATTCAGGCTAGTATGGCCGTAAGCCAGGGAGACTGTCCCTGACGCTCTACTTAAAGGGAAGGCAATATCCGTTTCTGCCGTTCATACTTACAGTTGAACTGTCTCTCTACTCTAAAGCCCTGGACACACCAGCGCGCCGCAGACAGTCCCTGCTAACACGCCACGTTGTGGCAGCGTTGTGGCAACGTTGTGCGTTAGCTGGGGTGCCACACCAGACCGGAACTATATATTACAAAACGAACACATTGTCTTGATAAAACAGCTGTAATTGAGTGCCTGACACGCCAGTCAAGCGCAATCTTGAGAAGGTGTGCATTTCAGTAAGGATTTCAATTGACATGCAGTATGAAACTGAAAGGAGGTTGCATCACTATGATGCATAACATTGCATGTATTGTATTTTCAAGTGTGTGCATTCATCCTGTTGTCATTTTGTTTTGAAAGCAGAAGAATCATTCAACAGGTTGCTGAGACAAATGTAAACCAGTAAAACATATGAAGAGAAACAAACCTTGAATATAAGTTCAGTTGTTTAAACATTTGACAAACTATGGTGAGGGGGTAAGAAAACACACAAATCCAGCAGCTCCTGTATTTCAATACACCAGAACCCAATATTATTGGCGAGTCGGGTAGTCCATCATCACAGTTCGAGGGCAGGCATCATTTCAGTAATTTCATCCCGTTGCATTCACATCCGTGCCTTGAATGAGATTGAATGTGATCTTTGCTCTCAAGTATGTTCCCAAGTTTTACACTTTCGTGCTTTGCATGAATGGGAATGGAACCGTGTGTTTTGAATGAGGCTCCTTGTGAGCACTGAACTTTGTCCGGTGGAGTTCCTTTTTGTGTTGCTGTAATTGTGTCATTTCTCGATGAGAAAGATTAGGCAACATTTAGTCACTTCTAGCCATGATGCTCAATTTATTTACGAATGTACCCTAGTTACTAGGGACCGTTTACGTTGGAGAACAAGATCTATTGTATGCCTGTGTATTTGGGGAAGTCAAATCTGAAATAATGATGAAATTGCGTGTATCCAAAGTTAAAACTCGTGATTTGTCGCCCTCTGGTGTGTAAAAGATGCAAAAGCTTACAGCACCTGGTATTCCCAGGCGGTCTCCCATCCAAGTACTGACCAGGCCCGAGCCTGCTTAGCTTCCGAGATCGGACGAGATCGGGCGTATTCAGGCTAGTATGGCAGTAAGCCAGGGAGGCTGTCCCTGACGCTCTACTTAAAGGGAAGGCAATATCCGTTTCTGCCGCTCATACTTACAGTTGAACTGTCTCTCTACACTCATGCCGGGGACACACCAGCGCGCCGCAGACAGTCCCTGCTAACACGCCACGTTGTGGCAACGTTGTGCGTTAGCTGGGGTGCCACACCAGACCGGAACTATATTTTACAAAAAAAAACACATTGTCTTGATAAAACAGCTGTAATTGAGTGCCTGACACGCCAGTCAAGCGCAATCTTGAGAAGGTGTGCATTTCAGTAAGGATTTCAATTGACATGCAGTATGAAAATGAAAGGAGGTTGCATCACTATGATGCATAACATTGCATGTATTGTATTTTCAAGTGTGTGCATTCATCCTGTTGTCATTTTGTTTTGAAAGCAGAAGAATCATTCAACAGGTTGCTGAGACAAATGTAAACCAGTAAAACATATGAAGAGAAACAAACCTTGAATATAAGTTCAGTTGTTTAAACATTTGACAAACTATGGTGAGGGGGTAAGAAATGACACAAATCCAGCAGCTCCTGTATTTCAATACACCAGAAGCCAATATTATTGGCGAGTCGGGTAGTCCATCATCACAGTTCGAGGGCAGGCATCATTTCAGTAATTTCATCCCGTTGCATTCACATCCGTGCCTTGAATGAGATTGAATGTGATCTTTGCTCTCAAGTATGTTCCCAAGTTTTACACTTTCGTGCTTTGCATGAATGGGAATGGAACCGTGTGTGTTGAATGAGGCTCCTTGTGAGCACTGAACTTTGTCCGGTGGAGTTCCTTTTTGTGTTGCTGTAATTGTGTCATTTCTTGATGAGAAAGATTAGGCAACATTTAGTCACTTCTAGCCATGATGCTCAATTTAGTTACGAATGTACCCTAGTTACTAGGGACCGTTTACGTTGGAGAACAAGATCTATTGTATGCCTGTGTATTTGGGGAAGTAAAATCTGAAATAACGATGAAATTGTGTGTATCCAAAGTTAAAACTCGTGATTTGTCGCCCTCTGGTGTGTAAAAGGTGCAAAAGCTTACAGCACCTGGTATTCCCAGGCGGTCTCCCATCCAAGTACTGACCAGGCCCGAGCCTGCTTGGCTTCCGAGATCGGACGAGATCGGGCGTATTCAGGCTAGTATGGCCGTAAGCCAGGTAGGCTGTCCACGACGCTCTACTTAAAGGGAAGGCAATATCCGTTTCTGCCGTTCATACTTACAGTTGAACTGTCTCTCTACTCTAAAGCCCAGGACACACCAGCGCGCCGCAGACAGTCCCTGCTAACACGCCACGTTGTGGCAACGTTGTGCGTTAGCTGGGGTGCCACACCAGACCGGAACTATATTTTACAAAACGAACACATTGTCTTGATAAAACAGCTGTAATTGAGTGCCTGACACGCCAGTCAAGCGCAATCTTGAGAAGGTGTGCATTTCAGTAAGGATTTCAATTGACATGCAGTATGAAACTGAAGGGAGGTTGCATCACTATGATGCATAACATTGCATGTATTGTATTTTCAAGTGTGTGCATTCATCCTGTTGTCATTTTGTTTTGAAAGCAGAAGAATCATTCAACAGGTTGCTGAGACAAATGTAAACCAGTAAAACATATGAAGAGAAACAAACCTTGAATATAAGTTCAGTTGTTTAAACATTTGACAAACTATGGTGAGGGGGTAAGAAAACACACAAATCCAGCAGCTCCTGTATTTCAATACACCAGAACCCAATATTATTGGCAAGTCGGGTAGTCCATCATCACAGTTCGAGGGCAGGCATCATTTCAGTAATTTCATCCCGTTGCATTCACATCCGTGCCTTGAATGAGATTGAATGTGATCTTTGCTCTCAAGTATGTTCCCAAGTTTTACACTTTCGTGCTTTGCATGAATGGGAATGGAACCGTGTGTGTTGAATGATGCTCCTTGTGAGCACTGAACTTTGTCCGGTGGAGTTCCTTTTTGTGTTGCTGTAATTGTGTCATTTCTTGATGAGAAAGATTAGGCAACATTTAGTCACTTCTAGCCATGATGCTCAATTTATTGACGAATGTACCCTAGTTACTAGGGACCGTTTACGTTGGAGAAGAAGATCTATTGTATGCCTGTGTATTTGGGGAAGTAAAATCTGAAATAATGATGAAATTGCGTGTATCCAAAGTTAAAACTCGTGATTTGTCGCCCTCTGGTGTGTAAAAGGTGCAAAAGCTTACAGCACCTGGTATTCTCAGGCGGTCAACCATCCAAGTACCGACCAGGCCTGAGCCTGCTTGGCTTCCAAGATCGGACGAGATCGGGCGTATTCAGGCTAGTATGGCCGTAAGCCAGGGAGGCTGTCCCTGACGCTCTACTTAAAGGGAAGGCAATATCCGTTTCTGCCGTTCATACTTACAGTTGAACTGTCTCTCTACTCTAAAGCCCGGGCCACACCAGCGCGCCGCAGACAGTCCCTGCCAACACGCCACGTTGTGGCAACGTTGTGCGTTAGCTGGGGTGCCACTGCAGACCGGAACTATATTTTACAAAACGAACACATTGTCTTGATAAAACAGCTGTAATTGAGTGCCTGACACGCCAGTCAAGCGCAATCTTGAGAAGGTGTGCATTTCAGTAAGGATTTCAATTGACATGCAGTATGAAACTGAAAGGAGGTTGCATCACTATGATGCATAACATTGCATGTATTGTATTTTCAAGTGTGTGCATTCATCCTGTTGTCATTTTGTTTTGAAAGCAGAAGAATCATTCAACAGGTTGCTGAGACAAATGTAAACCAGTAAAATATATGAAGAGAAACAAACCTTGAATATAAGTTCAGTTGTTTAAACATTTGACAAACTATGGTGAGGGAGTAAGAAAACACACAAATCCAGCAGCTCCTGTATTTCAATACACCAGAACCCAATATTATTGGCGAGTCGGGTAGTCCATCATCACAGTTCGAGGGCAGGCATCATTTCAGTAATTTCATCCCGTTGCATTCACATCCGTGCCTTGAATGAGATTGAATGTGATCTTTGCTCTCAAGTATGTTCCCAAGTTTTACACTTTCGTGCTTTGCATGAATGGGAATGGAACCGTGTGTGTTGAATGAGTCTCCTTGTGAGCACTGAACTTTGTGCGGTGGAGTTCCTTTTTGTGTTGCTGTAATTGTGTCATTTCTTGATGAGAAAGATTAGGCAACATTGAGTCACTTCTAGCCATGATGCTCAATTAATTTACGAATGTACCCTAGTTACTAGGGACCGTTTACGTTGGAGAACAAGATCTATTGTATGCCTGTGTATTTGGGGAAGTAAAATCTGAAATAATGATGAAATTGTGTGTATCCAAAGTTAAGACTCGTGATTTGTCGCCCTCTGGTGTGTAAAAGGTGCAAAAGCTTAAAGCACCTGGTATTCCCAGGTGGTCTCCCATCCAAGTACTGACCAGGCCCGAGCCTGCCTGGCTTCCGAGATCGGTCGAGATCGGGCGTATTCAGGCTAGTATGGCCGTAAGCCAGGGAGGCTGTCCCTGACGCTCTACTTAAAGGGAAGGCAATATCCGTTTCTGCCGTTCATACTTACAGTTGAACTGTCTCTCTACTCTAAAGCCCGGGACACACCAGCGCGCCGCAGACAGTCCCTGCTAACACGCCACGTTGTGGCAACGTTGTGGCAACGTTGTGCGTTAGCTGGGGTGCCACACCAGACCGGAACTATATTTTACAAAACGAACACATTGTCTTGATAAAACAGCTGTAATTGAGTGCCTGACACGCCAGTCAAGCGCAATCTTGAGAAGGTGTGCATTTCAGAAAGGATTTCAATTGACATGCAGTATGAAACTGAAAGGAGGTTGCATCACTATGATGCATAACATTGCATGTATTGTATTTTCAAGTGTGTGCATTCATCCTGTTGTCATTTTGTTTTGAAAGCAGAAGAATCATTCAACAGGTTGCTGAGACAAATGTAAACCAGTAAAACATATGAAGAGAAACAAACCTTGAATATAAGTTCAGTTGTTTAAACATTTGACAAACTATGGTGAGGGGGTAAGAAAACACACAAATTCAGCAGCTCCTGTATTTCAATACACCAGAACCCAATATTATTGGCGAGTCGGGTAGTCCATCATCACAGTTCGAGGGCAGGCATCATTTCAGTAATTTCATCCCGTTGCATTCACATCCGTGCCTTGAATGAGATTGAATGTGATCTTTGCTCTCAAGTATGTTCCCAAGTTTTACACTTTCGTGCTTTGCATGAATGGGAATGGAACCGTGTGTGTTGAATGAGGCTCCTTGTGAGCACTGAACTTTGTCCGGTGGAGTTCCTTTTTGTGTTGCTGTAATTGTGTCATTTCTCGATGAGAAAGATTAGGCAACATTTAGTCACTTCTAGCCATGATGCTCAATTTATTTACGAATGTACCCTAGTTACTAGGGACCGTTTACGTTGGAGAACAAGATCTATTGTATGCCTGTGTATTTGGGGAAGTCAAATCTGAAATAATGATGAAATTGCGTGTATCCAAAGTTAAAACTCGTGATTTGTCGCCCTCTGGTGTGTAAAAGATGCAAAAGCTTACAGCACCTGGTATTCCCAGGCGGTCTCCCATCCAAGTACTGACCAGGCCCGAGCCTGCTTGGCTTCCGAGATCGGACGAGATCGGGCGTATTCAGGCTAGTATGGCCGTAAGCCAGGGAGGCTGTCCCTGACGCTCTACTTAAAGGGAAGGCAATATCCGTTTCTGCCGTTCATACTTACAGTTGAACTGTCTCTCTACTCTAAAGCCCGGGACACACCAGCGCGCCGCAGACAGTCCCTGCTAACACGTCACGTTGTGGCAACATTGTGGCAACGTTGTGCGTTAGCTGGGGTGCCACACCAGACCGGAACTATGTATTACAAAACGAACACATTGTCTTGATAAAACAGCTGTAATTGAGTGCCTGACACGCCAGTCAAGCGCAATTTTGAGAAGGTGTGCATTTCAGTAAGGATTTCAATTGACATGCAGTATGAAACTGAAAGGAGGTTGCATCACTATGATGCATAACATTGCATGTATTGTATTTTCAAGTGTGTGCATTCATCCTGTTGTCATTTTGTTTTGAAAGCAGAAGAATCATTCAACAGGTTGCTGAGACAAATGTAAACCAGTAAAACATATGAAGAGAAACAAACCTTGAATATAAGTTCAGTTGTTTAAACATTTGACAAACTATGGTGAGGGGGTAAGAAAACACACAAATCCAGCAGCTCCTGTATTTCAATACACCAGAACCCAATATTATTGGCGAGTCGGGTAGTCCATCATCACAGTTCGAGGGCAGGCATCATTTCAGTAATTTCATCCCGTTGCATTCACATCCGTGCCTTGAATGAGATTGAATGTTATCTTTGCTCTCAAGTATGTTCCCAAGTTTTACACTTTCGTGCTTTGCATGAATGGGAATGGAACCGTGTGTGTTGAATGAGGCTCCTTGTGAGCACTGAACTTTGTCCGGTGGAGTTCCTTTTTGTGTTGCTGTAATTGTGTCATTTCTCGATGAGAAAGATTAGGCAACATTTAGTCACTTCTAGCCATGATGCTCAATTTATGTACGAATGTACCCTAGTTACTAGGGACCGTTTACGTTGGAGAACAAGATCTATTGTATGCCTGTGTATTTGGGGAAGTCAAATCTGAAATAATTATGAAATTGCGTGTATCCAAAGTTAAAACTCGTGATTTGTCGCCCTCTGGTGTGTAAAAGATGCAAAAGCTTACAGCACCTGGTATTCCCAGGCGGTCTCCCATCCAAGTACTGACCAGGCCCGAGCCTGCTTGGCTTCCGAGATCGGACGAGATCGGGCGTATTCAGGCTAGTATGGCCGTAAGCCAGGGAGGCTGTCCCTGACGCTCTACTTAAAGGGAAGGCAATATCCGTTTCTGCCGTTCATACTTACAGTTGAACTGTCTCTCTACTCTAAAGCCCGGGACACACCAGCGCGCCGCAGCCAGTCCCTGCTAACACGCCACGTTGTGGCAACATTGTGGCAACATTGTGGCAACGTTGTGCGTTAGCTGGGGTGCCACACCAGACCGGAACTATATATTACAAAACGAACACATTGTCTTGATAAAACAGCTGTAATTGAGTGCCTGACACGCCAGTCAAGCGCAATCTTGAGAAGGTGTGCATTTCAGTAAGGATTTCAATTGACATGCAGTATGAAACTGAAAGGAGGTTGCATCACTATGATGCATAACATTGCATGTATTGTATTTTCAAGTGTGTGCATTCATCCTGTTGTCATTTTGTTTTGAAAGCAGAAGAATCATTCAACAGGTTGCTGAGACAAATGTAAACCAGTAAAACATATGAAGAGAAACAAACCTTGAATATAAGTTCAGTTGTTTAAACATTTGACAAACTATGGTGAGGGGGTAAGAAAACACACAAATCCAGCAGCTCCTGTATTTCAATACACCAGAACCCAATATTATTGGCGAGTCGGGTAGTCCATCATCACAGTTCGAGGGCAGGCATCATTTCAGTAATTTCATCCCGTTGCATTCACATCCGTGCCTTGAATGAGATTGAATGTGATCTTTGCTCTCAAGTATGTTCCCAAGTTTTACACTTTCGTGCTTTGCATGAATGGGAATGGAACCGTGTGTGTTGAATGAGGCTCCTTGTGAGCACTGAACTTTGTCCGGTGGAGTTCCTTTTTGTGTTGCTGTAAATGTGTCATTTCTCGATGAGAAAGATTAGGCAACATTTAGTCACTTCTAGCCATGATGCTCAATTTATTTACGAATGTACCCTAGTTACTAGGGACCGTTTACGTTGGAGAACAAGATCTATTGTATGCCTGTGTATTTGGGGAAGTCAAATCTGAAATAATGATGAAATTGCGTGTATCCAAAGTTAAAACTCGTGATTTGTCGCCCTCTGGTGTGTAAAAGATGCAAAAGCTTACAGCACCTGGTATTCCCAGACGGTCTCCCATCCAAGTACTGACCAGGCCCGAGCCTGCTTAGCTTCCGAGATCGGACAAGATCGGGCGTATTCAGGCTAGTATGGCCGTAAGCCAGGGAGGTTGTCCCTGACGCTCTACTTAAAGGGAAGGCAATATCCGTTTCTGCCGCTCATACTTGCAGTTGAACTGTCTCTCTATTCTAAAGTCCGGGACACACCAGCGCGCCGCAGATAGTCCCTGCTAACACGCCACGTTGTGGCAACGTTGTGCGTTAGCTGGGGTGCCACACCAGACCGGAACTATATTTTACAAAACGAACACATTGTCTTGATAATACAGCTGTAATTGAGTGCCTGACACGCCAGTCAAGCGCAATCTTGAGAAGGTGTGCATTTCAGTAAGGATTTCAATTGACATGCAGTATGAAACTGAAAGGAGGTTGCATCACTATGATGCATAACATTGCATGTATTGTATTTTCAAGTGTGTGCATTCATCCTGTTGTCATTTTGTTTTGAAAGCAGAAGAATCATTCAACAGGTTGCTGAGACAAATGTAAACCAGTAAAACATATGAAGAGAAACAAACCTTGAATATAAGTTCAGTTGTTTAAACATTTGACAAACTATGGTGAGGGGGTAAGAAAACACACAAATCCAGCAGCTCCTGTATTTCAATACACCAGAACCCAATATTATTGGCGAGTCGGTTAGTCCATCATCACAGTTCGAGGGCAGGCATCATTTCAGTAATTTCATCCCGTTGCATTCACATCCGTGCCTTGAATGAGATTGAATGTGATCTTTGCTCTCAAGTATGTTCCCAAGTTTTACACTTTCGTGCTTTGCATGAATGGGAATGGAACCGTGTGTGTTGAATGAGGCTCCTTGTGAGCACTGAACTTTGTCCGGTGGAGTTCCTTTTTGTGTTGCTGTAATTGTGTCATTTCTCGATGAGAAAGATTAGGCAACATTTAGTCACTTCTAGCCATGATGCTCAATTTATTTACGAATGTACCCTAGTTACTAGGGACCGTTTACGGTGGAGAACAAGATCTATTGTATGCCTGTGTATTTGGGGAAGTAAAATCTGAAATAATGATGAAATTGTGTGTATCCAAAGTTAAAACTCGTGATTTGTCGCCCTCTGGTGTGTAAAAGGTGCAAAAGCTTACAGCACCTGCTATTCCCAGGCGGTCTCCCATCCAAGTACTGACCAGGCCCGAGCCTGCTTGGCTTCAGAGATCGGACGAGATCGGGCGTATTCAGGCTAGTATTTTCCGTAAGCCAGGGAGGTTGTCCCTGACGCTCTACTTAAAGGGAAGGCAATATCCGTTTCTGCCGTTCATACTTACAGTTGAACTGTCTCTCTACTCTAAAGCCCGGGACACACCAGCGCGCCGCAGACAGTCCCTGCTAACACGCCACGTTGTGGAAACGTTGTGGCAACGTTGTGCGTTAGCTGGGGTGCCACACCAGACCGGAACTATATTTTACAAAACGAACACATTGTCTTGATAAAACAGCTGTAATTGAGTGCCTGACTTGCCAGTCAAGCGCAATCTTGAGATGGTGTGCATTTCAGTAAGGATTTCAATTGACATGCAGTATGAAACTGAAAGGAGGTTGCATCACTATGATGCATAACATTGCATGTATTGTATTTTCAAGTGTGTGCATTCATCCTGTTGTCATTTTGTTATGAAAGCACAAGAATCATTCAACAGGTTGCTGAGACAAATGTAAACCAGTAAAACATATGAAGAGAAACAAACCTTGAATATAAGTTCAGTTGTTTAAACATTTGACAAACTATGGTGAGGGGGTAAGAAAACACACAAATCCAGCAGCTCCTGTATTTCAATACACCGGAACCCAATATTATTGGCGAGTCGGGTAGTCCATCATCACAGTTCAAGGGCAGGCATCATTTCAGTAATTTCATCCCGTTGCATTCACATCCGTGCCTTGAATGAGATTGAATGTGATCTTTGCTCTCAAGTATGTTCCCAAGTTTTACACTTTCGTGCTTTGCATGAATGGGAATGGAACCGTGTGTGTTGAATGAGGCTCCTTGTGAGCACTGAACTTTGTCCGGTGGAGTTCCTTTTTGTGTTGCTGTAATTGTGTCATTTCTCGATGAGAAAGATTAGGCAACATTTAGTCACTTCTAGCCATGATGCTCAATTTATTTACGAATGTACCATAGTTACTAGGGACCGTTTACGTTGGAGAACAAGATCTATTGTATGCCTGTGTATTTGGGGAAGTCAAATCTGAAATAATGATGAAATTGCGTGTATCCAAAGTTAAAACTCGTGATTTGTCGCCCTCTGGTGTGTAAAAGATGCAAAAGCTTACAGCACCTGGTATTCCCAGGCGGTCTCCCATCCAAGTACTGACCAGGCCCGAGCCTGCTTAGCTTCCGAGATCGGACGAGATCGGGCGTATTCAGGCTAGTATGGCCGTAAGCCAGGGAGGCTGTCCCTGACGCTCTACTTATAGGGAAGGCAATATCCGATTCTGCCGTTCATACTTACAGTTGAACTGTCTCTCTACTCTAAAGCCCGGGACACACCAGCGCGCCGCAGACAGTCCCTGCTAACACGCCACGTTGTGGCAACGTTGTGCGTTAGCTGGGGTGCCACACCAGACCGGAACTATATTTTACAAAACGAACACATTGTCTTGATAATACAGCTGTAATTGAGTGCCTGACACGCCAGTCAAGCGCAATCTTGAGAAGGTGTGCATTTCAGTAAGGATTTCAATTGACATGCAGTATGAAACTGAAAGGAGGTTGCATCACTATGATGCATAACATTGCATGTATTGTATTTTCAAGTGTGTGCATTCATCCTGTTGTCATTTGTTTTTGAAAGCAGAAGAATCATTCAACAGGTTGCTGAGACAAATGTAAACCAGTAAAACATATGAAGAGAAACAAACCTTGAATATAAGTTCAGTTGTTTAAACATTTGACAAACTATGGTGAGGGGGTAAGAAAACACACAAATCCAGCAGCTCCTGTATTTCAATACACCAGAACCCAATATTATTGGCGAGTCGGGTAGTCCATCATCACAGTTCGAGGGCAGGCATCATTTCAGTAATTTCATCCCGTTGCATTCACATCCGTGCCTTGAATGAGATTGAATGTGATCTTTGCTCTCAAGTATGTTCTCAAGTATGTTCCCAAGTTTTACACTTTCGTGCTTTGCATGAATGGGAATGGAACCGTGTGTGTTGAATGATGCTCCTTGTGAGCACTGAACTTTGTCCGGTGGAGTTCCTTTTTTGTTGCTGTAATTGTGTCATTTCTTGATGAGAAAGATTAGGCAACATTTAGTCACTTCTAGCCATGATGCTCAATTTATTGACGAATGTACCCTATTTACTAGGGACCGTTTACGTTGGAGAACAAGATCTATTGTATGCCTGTGTATTTGGGGAAGTAAAATCTGAAATAATGATGAAATTGCGTGTATCCAAAGTTAAAACTCGTGATTTGTCGCCCTCTGGTGTGTAAAAGGTGCAAAAGCTTACAGCACCTGGTATTCCCAGGCGGTCGCCCATCCAAGTACTAACCAGGCCCGAGTCTGCTTGGCTTCCGAGATCGGACGAGATCGGGCGTATTCAGGCTAGTATGGCCGTAAGCCAGGGAGGCTGTCCCTGACGCTCTACTTAAAGGGAAGGCAATATCCGTTTCTGCCGTTCATACTTACAGTTGAACTGTCTCTCTACTCTAAAGCCCGGGACACACCAGCGCGCCGCAGACAGTCCCTTCTTACACGCCACGTTGTGGCAACGTTGTGGCAACGTTGTGCGTTAGCTGGGGTGTCACACCAGACCGGAACTATATTTTACAAAACGAACACATTGTCTTGATAAAACAGCTGTAATTGAGTGCCTGACACGCCAGTCAAGCGCAATCTTGAGAAGGTGTGCATTTCAGTAAGGATTTCAATTGACATGCAGTATGAAACTGAAAGGAGGTTGCATCACTATGATGCATAACATTGCATGTAGTGTATTTTCAAGTGTGTGCATTCATCCTTTTGTCATTTTGTTTTGAAAGCAGAAGAATCATTCAACAGGTTGCTGAGACAAATGTAAACCAGTAAAACATATGAAGAGAAACAAACCTTGAATATAAGTTCAGTTGTTTAAACATTTGACAAACTATGGTGAGGGGTTAAGAAAACACACAAATCCAGCAGCTCCTGTATTTCAATACACCAGAACCCAATATTATTGGCGAGTCGGGTAGTCCATCATCACAGTTCGAGGGCAGGCATCATTTCAGTAATTTCATCCCGTTGCATTCACATCCGTGCCTTGAATGAGATTGAATGTGATCTTTGCTCTCAAGTATGTTCCCAAGTTTTACACTTTCGTGCTTTGCATGAATGGGAATGGAACCGTGTGTGTTGAATGAGGCTCCTTGTGAGCACTGAACTTTGTCCGGTGGAGTTCCTTTTTGTGTTGCTGTAATTGTGTCATTTCTCGATGAGAAAGATTAGGCAACATTTAGTCACTTCTAGCCATGATGCTCAATTTATTTATGAATATACCCTAGTTACTAGGGACCGTTTACGTTGGAGAACAAGATCTATTGTATGCCTGTGTATTTGGGGAAGTCAAATCTGAAATAATGATGAAATTGCGTGTATCCAAAGTTAAAACTCGTGATTTGTCGCCCTCTGTTGTGTAAAAGATGCAAAAGCTTACAGCACCTGGTATTCCCAGGCGGTCTCCCATCCAAGTACTGTCCAGGCCTGAGCCTGCTTAGCTTCCGAGATCGGACGAGATCGTGCGTATTCAGACTAGTATGGCCGTAAGCCAGGGAGGGTGTCCCTGACGCTCTACTTAAAGGGAAGGCAATATCCGTTTCTGCCGCTCATACTTGCAGTTGAACTGTCTCTCTACTCTAAAGTCCGGGACACACCAGCGCGCCGCAGACAGTCCCTGCTAACACGAAACGTTGTGGCAACGTTGTGCGTTAGCTGGGGTGCCACACCAGACCGGAACTATATTTTACAAAACGAACACATTGTCTTGATAAAACAGCTGTAATTGAGTGCCTGACACGCCAGTCAAGCGCAATCTTGAGAAGGTGTGCATTTCAGTAAGGATTTCAATTGACATGCAGTATGAAACTGAAAGGAGGTTGCATCACTATGATGCATAACATTGCATGTAGTGTATTTTCAAGTGTGTGCATTCATCCTGTTGTCATTTTGTTTTGAAAGCAGAAGAATCATTCAACAGGTTGCTGAGACAAATGTAAACCAGTAAAACATATGAAGAGAAACAAACCTTGAATATAAGTTCAGTTGTTTAAACATTTGACAAACTATGGTGAGGGGGTAAGAAAACACACAAATCCAGCAGCTCCTGTATTTCAATACACCAGAACCCAATATTATTGGCGAGTCGGGTAGTCCATCATCACAGTTCGAGGGCAGGCATCATTTCAGTAATTTCATCCCGTTGCATTCACATCCGTGCCTTGAATGAGATTGAATGTGATCTTTGCTCTCAAGTATGTTCCCAAGTTTTACACTTTCGTGCTTTGCATGAATGGGAATGGAACCGTGTGTGTTGAATGAGGCTCCTTGTGAGCACTGAACTTTGTCCGGTGGAGTTCCTTTTTGTGTTGCTGTAATTGTGTCATTTCTCGATGAGAAAGATTAGGCAACATTTAGTCACTTCTAGCCATGATGCTCAATTTATTTATGAATATACCCTAGTTACTAGGGACCGTTTACGTTGGAGAACAAGATCTATTGTATGCCTGTGTATTTGGGGAAGTCAAATCTGAAATAATGATGAAATTGCGTGTATCCAAAGTTAAAACTCGTGATTTGTCGCCCTCTGTTGTGTAAAAGATGCAAAAGCTTACAGCACCTGGTATTCCCAGGCGGTCTCCCATCCAAGTACTGTCCAGGCCTGAGCCTGCTTAGCTTCCGAGATCGGACGAGATCGTGCGTATTCAGACTAGTATGGCCGTAAGCCAGGGAGGGTGTCCCTGACGCTCTACTTAAAGGGAAGGCAATATCCGTTTCTGCCGCTCATACTTGCAGTTGAACTGTCTCTCTACTCTAAAGTCCGGGACACACCAGCGCGCCGCAGACAGTCCCTGCTAACACGAAACGTTGTGGCAACGTTGTGCGTTAGCTGGGGTGCCACACCAGACCGGAACTATATTTTACAAAACGAACACATTGTCTTGATAATACAGCTGTAATTGAGTGCCTGACACGCCAGTCAAGCGCAATCTTGAGAAGGTGTGCATTTCAGTAAGGATTTCAATTGACATGCAGTATGAAACTGAAAGGAGGTTGCATCACTATGATGCATAACATTGCATGTATTGTATTTTCAAGTGTGTGCATTCATCCTGTTGTCATTTTGTTTTGAAAGCAGAAGAATCATTCAACAGGTTGCTGAGACAAATGTAAACCAGTAAAACATATGAAGAGAAACAAACCTTGAATATAAGTTCAGTTGTTTAAACATTTGACAAACTATGGTGAGGGGGTAAGAAAACACACAAATCCAGCAGCTCCTGTATTTCAATACACCAGAACCCAATATTATTGGCGAGTCGGGTAGTCCATCATCACAGTTCGAGGGCAGGCATCATTTCAGTAATTTCATCCCGTTGCATTCACATCCGTGCCTTGAATGAGATTGAATGTGATCTTTGCTCTCAAGTATGTTCCCAAGTTTTACACTTTCGTGCTTTGCATGAATGGGAATGGAACCGTGTGTGTTGAATGAGGTTCCTTGTGAGCACTGAACTTTGTCCGGTGGAGTTCCTTTTTGTGTTGCTGTAATTGTGTCATTTCTCGATGAGAAAGATTAGGCAACATTTAGTCACTTCTAGCCATGATGCTCAATTTATTTACGAATGTACCCTAGTTACTAGGGACCGTTTACGTTGGAGAACAAGATCTATTGTATGCCTGTGTATTTGGGGAAGTCAAATCTGAAATAATGATGAAATTGCGTGTATCCAAAGTTAAAACTCGTGATTTGTCGCCCTCTGGTGTGTAAAAGATGCAAAAGCTTACAGCACCTGGTATTCCCAGGCGGTCTCCCTTCCAAGTACTGACCAGGCCCGAGCCTGCTTAGCTTCCGAGATCGGACGAGATCGGGCGTATTCAGGCTAGTATGGCCGTAAGCCAGGGAGGGTGTCCCTGACGCTCTAGTTAAAGGGAAGGCAATATCCGTTTCTGCCGCTCATACTTACAGTTGAACTGTCTCTCTACTCTAAAGCCCGGGACACACCAGCGCGCCGCAGACAGTCCCTGCTAACACGCCACGTTGTGGCAACGTTGTGGCAACGTTGTGCGTTAGCTGGGGTGCCACACCAGACCGGAACTATATTTTACAAAACGAACACATTGTCTTGATAAAACAGCTGTAATTGAGTGCCTGACACGCCAGTCAAGCGCAATCTTGAGAAGGTGTGCATTTCAGTAAGGATTTCAATTGACATGCAGTATGAAACTGAAAGGAGGTTGCATCACTATGATGCATAACATTGCATGTAGTGTATTTTCAAGTGTGTGCATTCATCCTGTTGTCATTTTGTTTTGAAAGCAGATGAATCATTCAACAGGTTGCTGAGACAAATGTAAACCAGTAAAACATATGAAGAGAAACAAACCTTGAATATAAGTTCAGTTGTTTAAACATTTGACAAACTATGGTGAGGGGGTAAGAAAACACACAAATCCAGCAGCTCCTGTATTTCAATACACCAGAACCCAATATTATTGGCGAGTCGGGTAGTCCATCATCACAGTTCGAGGGCAGGCATCATTTCAGTAATTTCATCCCGTTGCATTCACATCCGTGCCTTGAATGAGATTGAATGTGATCTTTGCTCTCAAGTATGTTCCCAAGTTTTACACTTTCGTGCTTTGCATGAATGGGAATGGAACCGAGTGTGTTGAATGAGGCTCCTTGTGAGCACTGAATTTTGTCCGGTGGAGTTCCTTTTTGTGTTGCTGTAATTGTGTCATTTCTTGATGAGAAAGATTAGGCAACATTTAGTCACTTCTAGCCATGATGCTCAATTTATTTACGAATGTACGCTAGTTACTAGGGACCGTTTACGTTGGAGAACAAGATCTATTTTATGCCTGTGTATTTGGGGAAGTAAAATCTGAAATAATGATGAAATTGTGTGTATCCAAAGTTAAAACTCGTGATTTGTCGCCCTCTGGTGTGTAAAAGGTGCAAGAGGTTACAGCACCTGGTATTCCCAGGCGGTCTCCCATCCAAGTACTGACCAGGCCCGAGCCTGCTTGGCTTCCGAGATCGGACGAGATCGGGCATATTCAGGATAGTATGGCCGTAAGTCAGGGAGGCTGTCCCTGACGCTCTACTTAAAGGGAAGGAAATATCCGTTTCTGCCGTTCATACTTGCAGTTGAACTGTCTCTCTACTCTAAAGCCCGGGACACAGCAGCGCGCCGCAGACAGTCCCTGCTAACACGCCACGTTGTGGCAACATTGTGCGTTAGCTGGGGTGCCACACCAGACCGGAACTATATTTTACAAAACGAACACATTGTCTTGATAATACAGCTGTAATTGAGTGCCTGACACGCCAGTCAAGCGCAATCTTGAGAAGGTGTGCATTTCAGTAAGGATTTCAATTGACATGCAGTATGAAACTGAAAGGAGGTTGCATCACTATGATGCATAACATTGCATGTATTGTATTTTCAAGTGTGTGCATTCATCCTGTTGTCATTTTGTTTTGAAAGTAGAAGAATCATTTTTGCTGAGGTTGCTGAGACAAATGTAAACCAGTAAAACATATGAAGAGAAACAAACCTTGAATATAAGTTCAGTTGTTTAAACATTTGACAAACTATGGTGAGGGGGTAAGAAAACACACAAATCCAGCAGCTCCTGTATTTCAATACACCAGAACCCAATATTATTGGCGAGTCGGGTAGTCCATCATCACAGTTCGAGGGCAGGCATCATTTCAGTAATTTCATCCCGTTGCATTCACATCCGTGCCTTGAATGAGATTGAATGTGATCTTTGCTCTCAAGTATGTTCCCAAGTTTTACACTTTCGTGCTTTGCATGAATGGGAATGGAACCGTGTGTGTTGAATGAGGTTCCTTGTGAGCACTGAACTTTGTCCGGTGGAGTTCCTTTTTGTGTTGCTGTAATTGTGTCATTTCTCGATGAGAAAGATTAGGCAACATTTAGTCACTTCTAGCCATGATGCTCAATTTATTTACGAATGTACCCTAGTTACTAGGGACCGTTTACGTTGGAGAACAAGATCTATTGTATGCCTGTGTATTTGGGGAAGTCAAATCTGAAATAATGATGAAATTGCGTGTATCCAAAGTTAAAACTCGTGATTTGTCGCCCTCTGGTGTGTAAAAGATGCAAAAGCTTACAGCACCTGGTATTCCCAGGCGGTCTCCCATCCAAGTACTGACCAGGCCCGAGCCTGCTTAGCTTCCGAGATCGGACGAGATCGGGCGTATTCAGGCTAGTATGGCCGTAAGCCAGGGAGGGTGTCCCTGACGCTCTAGTTAAAGGGAAGGCAATATCCGTTTCTGCCGCTCATACTTACAGTTGAACTGTCTCTCTACTCTAAAGCCCGGGACACACCAGCGCGCCGCAGACAGTCCCTGCTAACACGCCACGTTGTGGCAACGTTGTGGCAACGTTGTGCGTTAGCTGGGGTGCCACACCAGACCGGAACTATATTTTACAAAACGAACACATTGTCTTGATAAAACAGCTGTAATTGAGTGCCTGACACGCCAGTCAAGCGCAATCTTGAGAAGGTGTGCATTTCAGTAAGGATTTCAATTGACATGCAGTATGAAACTGAAAGGAGGTTGCATCACTATGATGCATAACATTGCATGTAGTGTATTTTCAAGTGTGTGCATTCATCCTGTTGTCATTTTGTTTTGAAAGCAGATGAATCATTCAACAGGTTGCTGAGACAAATGTAAACCAGTAAAACATATGAAGAGAAACAAACCTTGAATATAAGTTCAGTTGTTTAAACATTTGACAAACTATGGTGAGGGGGTAAGAAAACACACAAATCCAGCAGCTCCTGTATTTCAATACACCAGAACCCAATATTATTGGCGAGTCGGGTAGTCCATCATCACAGTTCGAGGGCAGGCATCATTTCAGTAATTTCATCCCGTTGCATTCACATCCGTGCCTTGAATGAGATTGAATGTGATCTTTGCTCTCAAGTATGTTCCCAAGTTTTACACTTTCGTGCTTTGCATGAATGGGAATGGAACCGAGTGTGTTGAATGAGGCTCCTTGTGAGCACTGAATTTTGTCCGGTGGAGTTCCTTTTTGTGTTGCTGTAATTGTGTCATTTCTTGATGAGAAAGATTAGGCAACATTTAGTCACTTCTAGCCATGATGCTCAATTTATTTACGAATGTACGCTAGTTACTAGGGACCGTTTACGTTGGAGAACAAGATCTATTTTATGCCTGTGTATTTGGGGAAGTAAAATCTGAAATAATGATGAAATTGTGTGTATCCAAAGTTAAAACTCGTGATTTGTCGCCCTCTGGTGTGTAAAAGGTGCAAGAGGTTACAGCACCTGGTATTCCCAGGCGGTCTCCCATCCAAGTACTGACCAGGCCCGAGCCTGCTTGGCTTCCGAGATCGGACGAGATCGGGCATATTCAGGATAGTATGGCCGTAAGTCAGGGAGGCTGTCCCTGACGCTCTACTTAAAGGGAAGGAAATATCCGTTTCTGCCGTTCATACTTGCAGTTGAACTGTCTCTCTACTCTAAAGCCCGGGACACAGCAGCGCGCCGCAGACAGTCCCTGCTAACACGCCACGTTGTGGCAACATTGTGCGTTAGCTGGGGTGCCACACCAGACCGGAACTATATTTTACAAAACGAACACATTGTCTTGATAATACAGCTGTAATTGAGTGCCTGACACGCCAGTCAAGCGCAATCTTGAGAAGGTGTGCATTTCAGTAAGGATTTCAATTGACATGCAGTATGAAACTGAAAGGAGGTTGCATCACTATGATGCATAACATTGCATGTATTGTATTTTCAAGTGTGTGCATTCATCCTGTTGTCATTTTGTTTTGAAAGCAGAAGAATCATTCAACAGGTTGCTGAGACAAATGTAAACCAGTAAAACATATGAAGAGAAACAAACCTTGAATATAAGTTCAGTTGTTTAAACATTTGGCAAACTATGTTGAGGGGGTAAGAAAACACACAAATCCAGCAGCTCCTGTATTTCAATACACCAGAACCCAATATTATTGGCGAGTCGGGTAGTCCATCATCACAGTTCGAGGGCAGGCATCATTTCAGTAATTTCATCCCGTTGCATTCACATCCGTGCCTTGAATGAGATTGAATGTGATCTTTGCTCTCAAGTATGTTCCCAAGTTTTACACTTTCGTACTTTGCATGAATGGGAATGGAACCGTGTGTGTTGAATGAGGCTCCTTGTGAGCACTGAACTTTGTCCGGTGGAGTTCCTTTTTGTGTTGCTGTAATTGTGTCATTTCTCGATGAGAAAGATTAGGCAACATTTAGTCAATTCTAGCCATGATGCTCAATTTATTTACGAATGTACCCTAGTTACTAGGGACCGTTTACGTTGGAGAACAAGATCTATTGTATGCCTGTGTATTTGGGGAAATCAAATCTGAAATAATGATGAAATTGCGTGTATCCAAAGTTAAAACTCGTGATTTGTCGCCCTCTGGTGTGTAAAAGATGCAAAAGCTTACAGCACCTGGTATTCCCAGGCAGTCTCCCATCCAAGTACTGACCAGGCCCGAGCCTGCTTAGCTTCCGAGATCGGACGAGATCGGGCGTATTCAGGCTAGTATGGCCGTAAGCCAGGGAGGCTGTCCCTGACACTCTACTCAAAGGGAAGGCAATATCCGTTTCTGCCGTTCATACTTACAGTTGAACTGTCTCTCTACTCTAAAGCCCGGGACACACCAGCGCGCCGCAGACAGTCCCTGCTAACATGCCACGTTGTGGCAACGTTGTGCGTTAGCTGGGGTGCCACAACAGACCGGAACTATATTTTACAAAACGAACACATTTGTCTTGATAAAACAGCTGTAATTGAGTGCCTGACACGCCAGTCAAGCGCAATCTTGAGAAGGTGTGCATTTCAGTAAGGATTTCAATTGACATGCAGTATGAAACTGAAAGGAGGTTGCATCACTATGATG
This sequence comes from Amia ocellicauda, assembly GCF_036373705.1. Classification (NCBI taxonomy): domain Eukaryota; kingdom Metazoa; phylum Chordata; class Actinopteri; order Amiiformes; family Amiidae; genus Amia; species Amia ocellicauda. Next base: position 10,244 of record NW_027102786.1, on the reverse strand, counting down.
CATAACATTGCATGTATTGTATTTTCAAGTGTGTGCATTCATCCTGTTGTCATTTTGTTTTGAAAGCAGAAGAATCATTCAACAGGTTGCTGAGACAAATGTAAACCAGTAAAACATATGAAGAGAAACAAACCTTGAATATAAGTTCAGTTGTTTAAACATTTGACAAACTATGGTGAGGGGGTAAGAAAACACACAAATCCAGCAGCTCCTGTATTTCAATACACCAGAACCCAATATTATTGGCGAGTCGGGTAGTCCATCATCACAGTTCGAGGGCAGGCATCATTTCAGTAATTTCATCCCGTTGCATTCACATCCGTGCCTTGAATGAGATTGAATGTGATCTTTGCTCTCAAGTATGTTCCCAAGTTTTACACTTTCGTACTTTGCATGAATGGGAATGGAACCGTGTGTGTTGAATGAGGCTCCTTGTGAGCACTGAACTTTGTCCGGTGGAGTTCCTTTTTGTGTTGCTGTAATTGTGTCATTTCTTGATGAGAAAGATTAGGCAACATTTAGTCAATTCTAGCCATGATGCTCAAATTATTTACGAATGTACCCTAGTTACTAGGGACCGTTTACGTTGGAGAACAAGATCTATTGTATGCCTGTGTATTTGGGGAAGTCAAATCTGAAATAATGATGAAATTGCGTGTATCCAAAGTTAAAACTCGTGATTTGTCGCCCTCTGGTGTGTAAAAGATGCAAAAGCTTACAGCACCTGGTATTCCCAGGCAGTCTCCCATCCAAGTACTGACCAGGCCCGAGCCTGCTTAACTTCCGAGATCGGACGAGATCGGGCGTATTCAGGCTAGTATGGCCGTAAGCCAGGGAGGCTGTCCCTGACGCTCTACTTAAAGGGAAGGCAATATCCGTTTCTGCCGTTCATACTTACAGTTGAACTGTCTCTCTACTCTAAAGCCCGGGACACACCAGCGCGCCGCAGACAGTCCCTGCTAACACGAAACGTTGTGGCAACGTTGTGCGTTAGCTGGGGTGCCACACCAGACCGGAACTATATTTTACAAAACGAACACATTGTCTTGATAATACAGCTGTAATTGAGTGCCTGACACGCCAGTCAAGCGCAATCTTGAGAAGGTGTGCATTTCAGTAAGGATTTCAATTGACATGCAGTATGAAACTGAAAGGAGGTTGCATCACTATGATGCATAACATTGCATGCATTGTATTTTCAAGTGTGTGCATTCATCCTGTTGTCATTTTGTTTTGAAAGCAGAAGAATCATTCAACAGGTTGCTGAGACAAATGTAAACCAGTAAAACATATGAAGAGAAACAAACCTTGAATATAAGTTCAGTTGTTTAAACATTTGACAAACTATGGTGAGGGGGTAAGAAAACACACAAATCCAGCAGCTCCTGTATTTCAATACACCAGAACCCAATATTATTGGCGAGTCGGGTAGTCCATCATCACAGTTCGAGGGCAGGCATCATTTCAGTAATTTCATCCCGTTGCATTCACATCCGTGCCTTGAATGAGATTGAATGTGATCTTTGCTCTCAAGTATGTTCCCAAGTTTTACACTTTCGTGCTTTGCATGAATGGGAATGGAACCGTGTGTGTTGAATGAGGCTCCTTGTGAGCACTGAACTTTGTCCGGTGGAGTTCCTTTTTGTGTTGCTGTAATTGTGTCATTTCTTGATGAGAAAGATTAGGCAACATTTAGTCACTTCTAGCCATGATGCTCAATTTATTTACGAATGTACCCTAGTTACTAGGGACCGTTTACGTTGGAGAACAAAATGTATTGTATGCCTGTGTATTTGGGGAAGTCAAATCTGAAATAATGATGAAATTGTGTGTATCCAAAGTTAAAAATCGTGATTTGTCACCCTCTGGTGTGTCAAAGGTGCAAAAGCTTAAAGCACCTGGTATTCCCAGGCGGTCTCCTATTCAAGTACTGACCAGGCCCGAGCCTGCTTGGCTTCCGAGATCGGACGAGATCGGGCGTATTCAGGCTAGTATGGCCGTAAGCAAGTGAGACTTTCCCTGACGCTCTACTTAAAGGGAAGGCAATATCCGTTTCTGCCGTTCATACTTACAGTTGAACTGTCTCTCTACTCTAAAGCCCGGGACATACCAGCGTGTCGCAGAAAGTCCCTGCTAACACGCCACGTTGTGGCAACGTTGTGGCAACGTTGTGCATTAGCTGGGGTGCCACACCAGACCGGAACTATATTTTACAAAACGATCACATTGTCTTGATAAAACAGCTGTAATTGAGTGCCTGACACGCCAGTCAAGCGCAATCTTGAGAAGGTGTGCATTTCAGTAAGGATATCAATTGACATGCAGTATGAAACTGAAAGGAGGTTGCATCACTATGATGCATAACATTGCATGTATTGTATTTTCAAGTGTGTGCATTCATCCTGTTGTCATTTTGTTTTGAAAGCAGAAGAATCATTCAACAGGTTGCTGAGACAAATGTAAACCAGTAAAACATATGAAGAGAAACAAACCTTGAATATAAGTTCAGTTGTTTAAACATTTGACAAACTATGGTGAGGGGGTAAGAAAACACACAAATCCAGCAGCTCCTGTATTTCAATACACCAGAACCCAATATTATTGGCGAGTCGGGTAGTCCATCATCACAGTTCGAGGGCAGGCATCATTTCAGTAATTTCATCCCGTTGCATTCACATCCGTGCCTTGAATGAGATTGAATGTGATCTTTGCTCTCAAGTATGTTCCGAAGTTTTACACTTTCGTGCTTTGCATGAATGGGAATGGAACCGTGTGTGTTGAATGAGGCTCCTTGTGAGCACTGAACTTTGTCCGGTGGAGTTCTTTTTGTGTTGCTGTAATTGTGTCATTTCTCGATGAGAAAGATTAGGCAACATTTAGTCACTTCTAGCCATGATGCTCAATTTATTTACGAATGTACCCTAGTTACTAGGGACCGTTTACGTTGGAGAACAAGATCTATTGTATGCCTGTGTATTTGGGGAAGTAAAACCTGAAATAATGATGAAATTGTCTGTATCCCAAGTTAAAACTCGTGATTTGTCGCCCTCTGGTGTGTAAAAGGTGCAAAAGCTTACAGCACCTGGTATTCCCAGGCGGTCTCCCATCCAAGTACTGACCAGGCCCAAGCCTGCTTGGCTTCCGAGATCGGACGAGATCGGGCGTATTCAGGCTAGTATGGCCGTAAGCCAGGGAGGCTGTCCCTGACGCTTTACTTAAAGGGAAGGCAATATCCGTTTCTGCCGATCATACTTACAGTTGAACTGTCTCTCTACTCTAAAGCCCGGGACACACCAGTGCGCCGCAGACAGTCCCTGCTAACACGCCACGTTGTGGCAACGTTGTGGCAACGTTGTGCGTTAGCTGGGGTGCCACACCAGACCGGAACTATATTTTACAAAACGAACACATTGTCTTGATAATACAGCTGTAATTGAGTGCCTGACACGCCAGTCAAGCGCAATCTTGAGAAGGTGTGCATTTCAGTAAGGATTTCAATTGACATGCAGTATGAAACTGAAAGGAGGTTGCATCACTATGATGCATAACATTGCATGTATTGTATTTTCAAGTGTGTGCATTCATCCTGTTGTCATTTTGTTTTGAAAGCAGAAGAATCATTCAACAGGTTGCTGAGACAAATGTAAACCAGTAAAACATATGAAGAGAAACAAACCTTGAATATAAGTTCAGTTGTTTAAACATTTGACAAACTATGGTGAGGGGGTAAGAAAACACACAAATCCAGCAGCTCCTGTATTTCAATACACCAGAACCCAATATTATTGGCGAGTCGGGTTGTCCATCATCACAGTTCGAGGGCAGGCATCATTTCAGTAATTTCATCCCGTTGCATTCACATCCGTGCCTTGAATGAGATTGAATGTGATCTTTGCTCTCAAGTATGTTCCCAAGTTTTACACTTTCGTGCTTTGCATGAATGGGAATGGAACCGTGTGTGTTGAATGAGGCTCCTTGTGAGCACTGAACTTTGTCCGGTGGAGTTCCTTTTTGTGTTGCTGTAATTGTGTCATTTCTCGATGAGAAAGATTAGGCAACATTTAGTCACTTCTAGCCATGATGCTCAATTTATTTACGAATGTACCCTAGTTACTAGGGACCGTTTACGTTGGAGAACAAGATCTATTGTATGCCTGTGTATTTGGGGAAGTAAAATCTGAAATAATGATGAAATTGTCTGTATCCCAAGTTAAAACTCGTGATTTGTCGCCCTCTGGTGTGTAAAAGGTACAAAAGCTTACAGCACCTGGTATTCCCAGGCGGTCTCCCATCCAAGTACTGACCAGGCCCGAGCCTGCTTGGCTTCCGAGATCAGACGAGATCGGGCGTATTCAGGCTAGTATGGCCGTAAGCCAGGGAGGCTGTCCCTGACGCTCTACTTAAAGGGATGGCAATATCCGTTTCTGCCGTTCATACTTACAGTTGAACTGTCTCTCTACTCTAAAGCCCGGGACACACCAGTGCGCCGCAGACAGTCCCTGCTAACACGCCACGTTGTGGCAACGTTGTGGCAACGTTGTGCGTTAGCTGGGGTGCCACACCAGACCGGAACTATATTTTACAAAACGAACACATTGTCTTGATAAAACAGCTGTAATTGAGTGCCTGACACGCCAGTCAAGCGCAATCTTGAGAAGGTGTGCATTTCAGTAAGGATTTCAATTGACATGCAGTATGAAACTGAAAGGAGGTTGCATCACTATGATGCATAACATTGCATGTATTGTATTTTCAAGTGTGTGCATTCATCCTGTTGTCATTTTGTTTTGAAAGCAGAAGAATCATTCAACAGGTTGCTGAGACAAATGTAAACCAGTAAAACATATGAAGAGAAACAAACCTTGAATATAAGTTCAGTTGTTTAAACATTTGAAAAACTATGGTGAGGGGGTAAGAAAACACACAAATCCAGCAGCTCCTGTATTTCAATACACCAGAACCCAATATTATTGGCGAGTCGGGTAGTCCATCATCACAGTTCGAGGGCAGGCATCATATCAGTAATTTCATCCCGTTGCATTCACATCCGTGCCTTGAATGAGATTGAATGTGATCTTTGCTCTCAAGTATGTTCCCAAGTTTTACACTTTCGTGCTTTGCATGAATGGGAATGGAACCGTGTGTGTTGAATGAGGCTCCTTGTGAGCACTGAACTTTGTCCGGTGGAGTTCCTTTTTGTGTTGCTGTAATTGTGTCATTTCTCGATGAGAAAGATTAGGCAACATTTAGTCACTTCTAGCCATGATGCTCAATTTATTTACGAATGTACCCTAGTTACTAGGGACCGTTTACGTTGGAGAACAAGATCTATTGTATGCCTGTGTATTTGGGGAAGTAAAATCTGAAATAATGATGAAATTGCGTGTATCCAAAGTTAAAACTCGTGATTTGTCGCCCTCTGGTGTGTAAAAGGTGCAAAAGCTTACAGCACCTGGTATTCCCAGGCGGTCTCCCATCCAAGTACTGACCAGGCCCGAGCCCGCTTGGCTTCCGAGATCTGATGAGATCGGGCGTATTCAGGCTAGTATGGCCGTAAGCCAGGGAGGCTGTCCCTGACGCTCTACTTAAAGGGAAGGCAATATCCGTTTCTGCCGTTCATACTTACAGTTGAACTGTCTCTCTACTCTAAAGCCCGGGACACACCAGCGCACCGCAGACAGTCCCTGCTAACATGCCACGTTGTGGCAACGTTGTGCGTTAGCTGGGGTGCCACACCAGACCGGAACTATATATTACAAAACGAACACATTGTCTTGATAAAACAGCTGTAATTGTGTGCCTGACACGCCAGTCAAGCGCAATCTTGAGAAGGTGTGCATTTCAGTAAGGATTTCAATTGACATGCAGTATGAAACTGAAAGGAGGTTGCATCACTATGATGCATAACATTGCATGTATTGTATTTTCAAGTGTGTGCATTCATCCTGTTGTCATTTTGTTTTGAAAGCAGAAGAATCATTCAACAGGTTGCTGAGACAAATGTAAACCAGTAAAACATATGAAGAGAAACAAACCTTGAATATAAGTTCAGTTGTTTAAACATTTGACAAACTATGGTGAGGGGGTAAGAAAACACACAAATCCAGCAGCTCCTGTATTTCAATACACCAGAACCCAATATTATTGGCGAGTCGGGTAGTCCATCATCACAGTTCGAGGGCAGGCATCATTTCAGTAATTTCATCCCGTTGCATTCACATCCGTGCCTTGAATGAGATTGAATGTGATCTTTGCTCTCAAGTATGTTCCCAAGTTTTACACTTTCGTGCTTTGCATGAATGGGAATGGAACCGTGTGTGTTGAATGAAGCTCCTTGTGAGCACTGAACTTTGTCCGGTGGAGTTCCTTTTTGTGTTGCTGTAATTGTGTCATTTCTCGATGAGAAAGATTAGGCAACATTTAGTCACTTCTAGCCATGATGCTCAATTTATTTACGAATGTACCCTAGTTACTAGGGACCGTTTACGTTGGAGAACAAGATCTATTGTATGCCTGTGTATTTGGGGAAGTCAAATCTGAAATAATGATGAAATTGCGTGTATCCAAAGTTAAAACTCGTGATTTGTCGCCCTCTGGTGTGTAAAAGATGCAAAAGCTTACAGCACCTGGTATTCCCAGGCGGTCTCCCATCCAAGTACTGACCAGGCCCGAGCCTGCTTAGCTTCCGAGATCGGACGAGATCGGGCGTATTCAGGCTAGTATGGCCGTAAGCCAGGGAGGCTGTCCCTGACGCTCTACTTAAAGGGAAGGCAATATCCGTTTCTGCCGTTCATACTTACAGTTGAACTGTCTCTCTACTCTAAAGCCCGGGACACACCAGCGCGCCGCAGACAGTCCCTGCTAACACGCCACGTTGTGGCAACATTGTGGCAACGTTGTGCGTTAGCTGGGGTGCCACACCAGACCGGAACTATATATTACAAAACGAACACATTCTCTTGATAAAACAGCTGTAATTGAGTGCCTGACACGCCAGTCAAGCGCAATCTTGAGAAGGTGTGCATTTCAGTAAGGATTTCTATTGACATGCAGTATGAAACTGAAAGGAGGTTGCATCACTATGATGCATAACATTGCATGTATTGTATTTTCAAGTGTGTGCATTCATCCTGTTGTCATTTTGTTTTGAAAGCAGAAGAATCATTCAACAGGTTGCTGAGACAAATGTAAACCAGTAAAACATATGAAGAGAAACAAACCTTGAATATAAGTTCAGTTGTTTAAACATTTGACAAACTATGGTGAGGGGGTAAGAAAACACACAAATCCAGCAGCTCCTGTATTTCAATACACCAGAACCCAATATTATTGGCGAGTCGGGTAGTCCATCATCACAGTTCGAGGGCAGGCATCATTTCAGTAATTTCATCCCGTTGCATTCACATCCGTGCCTTGAATGAGATTGAATGTGATCTTTGCTCTCAAGTATGTTCCCAAGTTTTACACTTTCGTGCTTTGCATGAATGGGAATGGAACCGTGTGTGTTGAATGAGGCTCCTTGTGAGCACTGAACTTTGTCCGGTGGAGTTCCTTTTTGTGTTGCTGTAATTGTGTCATTTCTCGATGAGAAAGATTAGGCAACATTTAGTCACTTCTAGCCATGATGCTCAATTTATTTACGAATGTACCCTAGTTACTAGGGACCGTTTACGTTGGAGAACAATATCTATTGTATGCCTGTGTATTTGGGGAAGTCAAATCTGAAATAATGATGAAATTGCGTGTATCCAAAGTTAAAACTCGTGATTTGTCGCCCTCTGGTGTGTAAAAGATGCAAAAGCTTACAGCACCTGGTATTCCCAGGCGGTCTCCCATCCAAGTACTGACCAGGTCCGAGCCTGCTTAGCTTCCGAGATCGGACGAGATCGGGCGTATTCAGGCTAGTATGGCCGTAAGCCAGGGAGGCTATCCCTGACGCTCTACTTAAAGGGAAGGCAATATCCGTTTCTGCCGCTCATACTTGCAGTTGAACTGTCTCTCTACTCTAAAGTCCGGGACACACCAGCGCGCCGCAGACAGTCCCTGCTAACACGAAACGTTGTGGCAACGTTGTGCGTTAGCTGGGGTGCCACACCAGACCGGAACTATATATTACAAAACGAACACATTGTCTTGATAAAACAGCTGTAATTGAGTGCCTGACACGCCAGTCAAGCGCAATCTTGAGAAGGTGTGCATTTCAGTAAGGATTTCAATTGACATGCAGTATGAAACTGAAAGGAGGTTGCATCACTATGATGCATAACATTGCATGTATTGTATTTTCAAGTGTGTGCATTCATCCTGTTGTCATTTTGTTTTGAAAGCAGAAGAATCATTCAACAGGTTGCTGAGACAAATGTAAACCAGTAAAACATATGAAGAGAAACAAACCTTGAATATAAGTTCAGTTGTTTAAACATTTGACAAACTATGGTGAGGGGGAAAGAAAACACACACATCCAGCAGCTCCTGTATTTCAATACACCAGAAGCCAATATTATTGGCGAGTCGGGTAGTCCATCATCACAGTTCGAGGGCAGGCATCATTTCAGTTATTTCATCCCGTTGCATTCACATCCGTGCCTTGAATGAGATTGAATGTGATCTTTGCTCTCAAGTATGTTCCCAAGTTTTACACTTTCGTGCTTTGCATGAATGGGAATGGAACCGTGTGTGTTGAATGAGGCTCCTTGTGAGCACTGAACTTTGTCCGGTGGAGTTCCTTTTTGTGTTGCTGTAATTGTGTCATTTCTCGATGAGATAGATTAGGCAACATTTAGTCACTTCTAGCCATGATGCTGAATTTATTTACGAATGTACCCTAGTTTCTAGGGACCGTTTACGTTGGAGAACAAGATCTATTGTATGCCTGTGTATTTGGGGAAGTCAAATCTGAAATAATGATGAAATTGCGTGTATCCAAAGTTAAAACTCGTGATTTGTCGCCCTCTGGTGTGTAAAAGATGAAAAAGCTTACAGCACCTGGTATTCCCAGGCGGTCTCCCATCCAAGTACTGACCAGGCCCGAGCCTGCTTAGCTTCCGAGATCGGACGAGATCGTGCGTATTCAGGCTAGTATGGTCGTAAGCAAGGGAGGCTGTCCCTGACGCTCTACTTAAAGGGAAGGCAATATCCGTTTCTGCCGCTCATACTTGCAGTTGATCTGTCTCTCTACTCTAAAGTCCGGGACACACCAGCGCGCCGCAGACAGTCCCTGCTAACACGAAACGTTGTGGCAACGTTGTGCGTTAGCTGGGGTGCCACACCAGACCGGAACTATATTTTACAAAACGAACACATTGTCTTGATAATACAGCTGTAATTGCGTGCCTGACACGCCAGTCAAGCGCAATCTTGAGAAGGTGTGCATTTCAGTGAGGAATTCAATTGACATGCAGTATGAAACTGAAAGGAGGTTGCATCACTATGATGCATAACATTGCATGTATTGTATTTTCAAGTGTGTGCATTCATCCTGTTGTCATTTTGTTTTGAAAGCAGAAGAATCATTCAACAGGTTGCTGAGACAAATGTAAACCAGTAAAACATATGAAGAGAAACAAACCTTGAATATAAGTTCAGTTGTTTAAACATTTGACAAACTATGGTGAGGGGGTAAGAAAACACACAAATCCAGCAGCTCCTGTATTTCAATACACCAGAACCCAATATTATTGGCGAGTCGGGTAGTCCATCATCACAGTTCGAGGGCAGGCATCATTTCAGTAATTTCATCCCGTTGCATTCACATCCGTGCCTTGAATGAGATTGAATGTGATCTTTGCTCTCAAGTATGTTCCCAAGTTTTACACTTTCGTGCTTTGCATGAATGGGAATGGAACCGTGTGTGTTGAATGAGGCTCCTTGTGAGCACTGAACTTTGTCCGGTGGAGTTCCTTTTTGTGTTGCTGTAATTGTGTCATTTCTCGATGAGAAAGATTAGGCAACATTTAGTCACTTCTAGCCATGATGCTCAATTTATTTACGAATGTACCCTAGTTACTAGGGACCGTTTACGTTGGAGAACAAGATCTATTGTATGCCTGTGTATTTGGGGAAGTCAAATCTGAAATAATGATGAAATTGCGTGTATCCAAAGTTAAAACTCGTGATTTGTCGCCCTCTGGTGTGTAAAAGATGCAAAAGCTTACAGCACCTGGTATTCCCAGGCGGTCTCCCATCCAAGTACTGACCAGGCCCGAGCCTGCTTAGCTTCCGAGATCGGACGAGATCGGGCGTAT
>NW_027102785.1:65000-69195 GCF_036373705.1 Amia ocellicauda | reverse complement strand
AGGGCAGGCAGGCAGACCTCCAGGGCAGGCAGGCAGACCTCCAGGGCTGGATAGCAGACCTCCAGGGCTAACAGGCAGACCTCCAGGGCTGGCAGGCTGACCTCCAGGGCAGGCAGTGCTGCTACCAGGGCAGGCAGTGCTGCTACCAGGGCTGGATAGCTGACCTCCAGGGCTAACAGGCAGACCTCCAGGGCAGGCAGGCAGACCTCCAGGGCAGGCAGTGCTGCTACCAGGGCTGGATAGCAGACCTCCAGGGCTAACAGGCAGACCTCCAGGGCTGGAAGGCAGGCAGTGCTGCTACCAGGGCAGGCAGGCTGTCCTCCAGGGCAGGCAGGCAGACCTCCAGGGCAGGCAGTGCTGCTACCAGGGCTGGATAGCAGACCTCCAGGGCAGGCAGGCAGACCTCCAGGGCTAACAGGCTGACCTCCAGGGCAGGCAGGCAGACCTCCAGGGCAGGCAGTGCTGCTACCAGGGCTGGATAGCAGACCTCCAGGGCAGGCAGGCAGACCTCCAGGGCAGGCAGGCAGACCTCCAGGGCAGGCAGGCAGACCTCCAGGGCTGGATAGCAGACCTCCAGGGCTAACAGGCTGACCTCCAGGGCTAACAGGCAGGCAGGCAGACCTCCAGGGCTGGATAGCAGACCTCCAGGGCTAACAGGCAGGCAGGCAGACCTCCAGGGCTAACAGGCAGACCTCCAGGGCAGGCAGGCAGACCTCCAGGGCAGGCAGGCAGACCTCCAGGGCTGGATAGCAGACCTCCAGGGCTAACAGGCAGACCTCCAGGGCTGGCAGGCTGACCTCCAGGGCAGGCAGTGCTGCTACCAGGGCAGGCAGTGCTGCTACCAGGGCTGGATAGCTGACCTCCAGGGCTAACAGGCAGACCTCCAGGGCAGGCAGGCAGACCTCCAGGGCAGGCAGTGCTGCTACCAGGGCTGGATAGCAGACCTCCAGGGCTAACAGGCAGACCTCCAGGGCTGGAAGGCAGGCAGTGCTGCTACCAGGGCAGGCAGGCTGTCCTCCAGGGCAGGCAGGCAGACCTCCAGGGCAGGCAGTGCTGCTACCAGGGCTGGATAGCAGACCTCCAGGGCAGGCAGGCAGACCTCCAGGGCTAACAGGCTGACCTCCAGGGCAGGCAGGCAGACCTCCAGGGCAGGCAGTGCTGCTACCAGGGCTGGATAGCAGACCTCCAGGGCAGGCAGGCAGACCTCCAGGGCAGGCAGGCAGACCTCCAGGGCAGGCAGGCAGACCTCCAGGGCTGGATAGCAGACCTCCAGGGCTAACAGGCTGACCTCCAGGGCTAACAGGCAGGCAGGCAGACCTCCAGGGCTGGATAGCAGACCTCCAGGGCTAACAGGCAGGCAGGCAGACCTCCAGGGCTAACAGGCAGACCTCCAGGGCAGGCAGGCAGACCTCCAGGGCAGGCAGGCAGACCTCCAGGGCTGGATAGCAGACCTCCAGGGCTAACAGGCAGACCTCCAGGGCTGGCAGGCTGACCTCCAGGGCAGGCAGTGCTGCTACCAGGGCAGGCAGTGCTGCTACCAGGGCTGGATAGCTGACCTCCAGGGCTAACAGGCAGACCTCCAGGGCAGGCAGGCAGACCTCCAGGGCAGGCAGTGCTGCTACCAGGGCTGGATAGCAGACCTCCAGGGCTAACAGGCAGACCTCCAGGGCTGGAAGGCAGGCAGTGCTGCTACCAGGGCAGGCAGGCTGTCCTCCAGGGCAGGCAGGCAGACCTCCAGGGCAGGCAGTGCTGCTACCAGGGCTGGATAGCAGACCTCCAGGGCAGGCAGGCAGACCTCCAGGGCTAACAGGCTGACCTCCAGGGCAGGCAGGCAGACCTCCAGGGCAGGCAGTGCTGCTACCAGGGCTGGATAGCAGACCTCCAGGGCAGGCAGGCAGACCTCCAGGGCAGGCAGGCAGACCTCCAGGGCAGGCAGGCAGACCTCCAGGGCTGGATAGCAGACCTCCAGGGCTAACAGGCTGACCTCCAGGGCTAACAGGCAGGCAGGCAGACCTCCAGGGCTGGATAGCAGACCTCCAGGGCTAACAGGCAGGCAGGCAGACCTCCAGGGCTAACAGGCAGACCTCCAGGGCAGGCAGGCAGACCTCCAGGGCAGGCAGGCAGACCTCCAGGGCTGGATAGCAGACCTCCAGGGCTAACAGGCAGACCTCCAGGGCTGGCAGGCTGACCTCCAGGGCAGGCAGTGCTGCTACCAGGGCAGGCAGTGCTGCTACCAGGGCTGGATAGCTGACCTCCAGGGCTAACAGGCAGACCTCCAGGGCAGGCAGGCAGACCTCCAGGGCAGGCAGTGCTGCTACCAGGGCTGGATAGCAGACCTCCAGGGCTAACAGGCAGACCTCCAGGGCTGGAAGGCAGGCAGTGCTGCTACCAGGGCAGGCAGGCTGTCCTCCAGGGCAGGCAGGCAGACCTCCAGGGCAGGCAGTGCTGCTACCAGGGCTGGATAGCAGACCTCCAGGGCAGGCAGGCAGACCTCCAGGGCTAACAGGCTGACCTCCAGGGCAGGCAGGCAGACCTCCAGGGCAGGCAGTGCTGCTACCAGGGCTGGATAGCAGACCTCCAGGGCAGGCAGGCAGACCTCCAGGGCAGGCAGGCAGACCTCCAGGGCAGGCAGGCAGACCTCCAGGGCTGGATAGCAGACCTCCAGGGCTAACAGGCTGACCTCCAGGGCTAACAGGCAGGCAGGCAGACCTCCAGGGCTGGATAGCAGACCTCCAGGGCTAACAGGCTGACCTCCAGGCCAGGCAGTGCTGCTACCAGGGCAGGCAGGCAGACCTCCAGGGCAGGCAGTGCTGCTGCCAGGGCAGGCAGGCAGACCTCCAGGGCTGGATAGCAGACCTCCAGGGCTAACAGGCAGACCTCCAGGGCTGGATAGCAGACCTCCAGGGCAGGCAGTGCTGCTACCAGGGCAGGCAGTGCTGCTGCCAGGGCAGGCAGGCAGACCTCCAGGGCAGGCAGTGCTGCTACCAGGGCTGGATAGCAGACCTCCAGGGCTGGATGGCAGGCAGGCAGACCTCCAGGGCTGGATAGCAGACCTCCAGGGCTAACAGGCAGACCTCCAGGGCAGGCAGGCAGACCTCCAGGGCAGGCAGGCAGACCTCCAGGGCTGGATAGCAGACCTCCAGGGCAGGCAGTGCTGCTACCAGGGCTGGATAGCAGACCTCCAGGGCAGGATAGCAGACCTCCAGGGCTGGATGGCAGGCAGGCAGACCTCCAGGGCAGGCAGGCAGACCTCCAGGGCTGGATAGCAGACCTCCAGGGCTAACAGGCAGGCAGGCAGACCTCCAGGGCTGGATAGCAGACCTCCAGGGCTAACAGGCAGGCAGGCAGACCTCCAGGGCTGGATAGCAGACCTCCAGGGCAGGCAGTGCTGCTACCAGGGCAGGCAGTGCTGCTACCAGGGCTGGAAGGCAGACCTCCAGGGCAGGCAGTGCTGCTACCAGGGCTGGATAGCAGACCTCCAGGGCTGGATAGCAGACCTCCAGGGCAGGCAGGCAGACCTCCAGGGCTGGATAGCAGACCTCCAGGGCTGGCAGGCAGGCAGGCAGACCTCCAGGGCTGGATAGCAGACCTCCAGGGCAGGATAGCAGACCTCCAGGGCTGGATGGCAGGCAGGCAGACCTCCAGGGCTGGATAGCAGACCTCCAGGGCTGGCAGGCAGACCTCCAGGGCTGGATAGCAGACCTCCAGGGCTGGCAGGCTGACCTCCAGGGCAGGCAGGCCGGGCCCCCGGTGCTGCATCTCGGCCGCTGCCTGGGGCGGACCGGCCCGGGTGCCCTTGCGCTTTTTCGACACCAGGGGGCAGTTGGGTGCCATTCCGTCCCTCGTGTGGCGAAATGGCGGTACTGCACCTCCGCCTTTTTGCTGGAGAAAGTCCGCAGTCGGGACAATGCGCCACACGGTCCGTCGGCAGGAGGCCCGGGCCCGGGCACAACTCCCCGGTGGGGACGGACGCCGGGCTGGAGCTTCCCTTCAGCACACACACTCACTCACTCACTCACTGACCGACCGACTGACTGCAGGAAAGGCTCCCGGCTCCCAGCGCTCAGTCAGCAGGCCTACTCCTCCCCGGTGGGGACGGACGCCGGGCTGGAGCCTCCCTTCAGCACACACACTCACTCACTGACCGACCGACTGACTGCAGGAAAGGCTCCCGGCTCCCAGCGCTCAGTCAGCA
>NW_027102785.1:42500-55000 GCF_036373705.1 Amia ocellicauda | reverse complement strand
TGGGAGCCACCGGAGATATGTCAGAGCCCGTACGCCCCCCGCACTCACCCTTAAAGGCCCGCAAGCCCTTGGGGTTCCTGCCGGGGGCGGGCAGCATACATATGTCCGTTCCGTGTGAGCCACCGGAGATATGTCAGAGCCCGTACGCCCCCCGCACTCACCCTTAAAGGCCCGCAAGCCCTTGGGGTTCCTGCCGGGGGCGGGCAGCATACATATGTCCGTTCCGTGGGAGCCACCGGAGATATGTCAGAGCCCGTACGCCCCCCGCACTCACCCTTAAAGGCCCGCAAGCCCTTGGGGTTCCTGCCGGGGGCGGGCAGCATACATATGTCCGTTCCGTGGGAACCACCGGGGAGATGTCAGAGCCCGTGAAACCCCGAAAGACAGACCCTTAAAGGCCCGCAAGCCCTTGGGGTGAACGTCTGGGGCGGGCAGCATACATACACCCCGGTCGGGAACCACAGGGAGGTGAGGTCAGAGCCCGTGAAACCCCGAAAGACAGACCCTTAAAGGCCCGCAAGCCCTTGGGGTGAACGTCTGGGGCGGGCAGCATACACACTCTCCACGGCGGGCCGCGAAGACTTAGCGGGCGCAGCCGCCGGAGCGGGCCGCCGACGAGGCCTGAAACGCGGGGTGCGGCCGGGACCGTTCCCCCCCTTGCATTTCGCTGGATGATCAGACAGTCGCAAAGAACCGTCTGAAAATCCCGGGCCAAGTCCAGAAAGTGTCCGTAAAAGAGCTAGCGGAGCCCAGCCACTTTCCTCCAGCAAGTGCCCTTAGCTCAGTTTTGACCTCTCTCATTGCACTAAGTGTCTTCAAAAACCCAGTTCCTGTATTTCCCCCGGCACCGTAGAGAAATGCTGACAGCCTGGAACACTGTGGCGGCTGCACACGGCACTCCCATGCCCGCCGCGAGCAGCCTAGCCCCGCCTCAGACCCGCGAGAACCGCCCATCGGCACACGGCCCGCTGTGCGCCCGAGCCGTTTGGTGTAAAAACTGTCCAAAAGTGGTTTCGACCACTTAGGAACATCGTAGAGACTCGAAATAAAAAGGATTTTGTTGGAAAAGCGATTCTGAGGAAGGCTGTGTTAAAATTAATTTCGGGAAATGTCGTTTACCCCCCCCCAAATGGCTCCGAAGTACCCCCCCCCCACCCCCCCCCTAAAAAACCGTGTTCCGGGGGTTTTTCGAGAAAACAAACACACGGGGTATATAGAGGGGACTGAGACGAATCGAATGACGTGCTTTGCAAAGAAATCGGGGGCTCACAGCCCCCCCAGGAGAGGTTCAAAAGTCGGAGGACTGGTCACCTAACTCCCATTGAAGTCAATGGGGGAAAAATGAAAACTGTCAAAAAGGCTTAAAATGGTTCAAAAACCCACTGGGGCAGTAGATAATCATCCTATTTGAATTTTAAAAGTCTTAGTTTGGCGAAAAAATACCTTTTAATAATTGTTTTAGGGGTCAGAAAAATCAGCTCCGGCTGCCTGGTCACCTAGGGGAGATAGAAAATTTTTCTAAGTTTTTCACTCGGCCGCCTGGTCCCCTAACTCGAAAATTTTAAAGTGCTCCCATCGGTCCCGGGATAGGGTGGCTGATAGCTGGGAGCCCCCTGAGCACTGCCCCGGTGTTAGTTTTCGGAGAAATGCCCCCGTTGATTTGTTATGATTTTTTTTCCGCCGGCCGCCTGGTCGCCCTAATGCAAAGTCAATGGGAGTGAGGAGATAGAAAATTTTTCAAAGTTTTTCACTCGGCCGCCTGGTCCCCTAACTCGAAAATTTTAAAGTGCTCCCATCGGTCCCGGGATAGGGTGGCTGATAGCTGGGAGCCCCCTGAGCACTGCCCCGGTGTTAGTTTTCGGAGAAATGCCTCCGTTGATTTGTTATGATTTTTTTTCCGCCGGCCGCCTGGTCGCCCTAATGTAAAGTCAATGGGAGTGAGGAGATAGAAAATTTTTCAAAGTTTTTCACCCGGCCACAAACGACTCCAAAACACACTGGGGCTGTGGCTGGGACTCTCACCAGGACTGCCCCCTACTTTATTTATGGATTAAAAAGCATTCTATATTAATTTTTCGATTTTTGGGACCCGGGACGCCTGGTCACCTAACTCCCCTTCTATCCCTATGGGGGGGGACGGGGACATCGAAAACGCTCCCATCGCTGCCGAGGCACGCTGCGGGGACTCTCCCTACCATCGCCCCATGCTTCCTTTGAAGAATATATGACGTTTTTCAATTTTCACCGACATTTGAAAATCAAAACTTCAGAACATTTCATAGTTATTCTCAATGGGTTGTCTAGGGGCACACATCTCTAAACTGGGGGAAATGCTCAAAATGATTAAAAAGAAAAACAATGCCCCCAGACCCGGGGGGCTGATAGCTGGGAGCCCCCTGAGCACAGCCCCGGTGTTAGTTTCTGGAGAAATGCCCCCGTTGATTTGTTATGATTTTTTTTCCGCCGGCCGCCTGGTCGCCCTAATGCAAAGTCAATGGGAGTGAGGAGATAGAATATTTTTCAAAGTTTTTCACTCGGCCGTCTGGTCCCCTGACTCGAAAATTTTAAAGTGCTCCCATCGGTCCCGGGATAGGGTGGCTGATAGCTGGGAGCCTCCTGAGCACTGCCCCGGTGTTAGTTTCTGGAGAACTGCCCCCGTTGATTTGTTATGATCCGTAGTTGCCGGCCGGCCGCCCGGCATTGCTCTATCGGATGGAGCGTGGGCTGGCTATGGGAGATTTAGCGATTTTCGGAACCGGCCCCGATGGCCCCCCAAACCGGGTGGCCACGAGGTGGGACCCCCCTGAGCACTGCCCCGGTGTTAGTTTTCGGAGAAATGCCCCCGTTGATTTGTTATGATCCGTAGTTGCCGGCCGGCCGCCCGGCATTGCTCTATCGGATGGAGCGTGGGCTGGCTATGGGAGATTTAGCGATTTTCGGAACCGGCCCCGATCGCCCCCCAAACCGGGTGGCCACGAGGTGGGACCCCCCTGAGCACTGCCCCGGTGTTAGTTTTCGGAGAAATGCCCCCGTTGATTTGTTACGATTATTTTTCGCCCAGGCGATGTGCCTTTTCATTTTGTTTTGCACTTTCCTTCATTCCTTGGTGCATGCTACCATCTAACGGACACATTTCGGTACTGCAGTTTGAAAGTAATTTCCCCGTCTAGGGATCTCTCAATGCCCTGGGCTGCGAAAGGAGGGCAAGGACACCCTATGTTCTCATGAGTGCAAAGCCCCCCCGGCTTCAAGGCATTCCAAAAGGAAAACCGGAGACACTGCTGTACACACACACACACACACACACACACACACACACACACACACACACACAGAGAGAGAGAGAGAGAGAGAGAGAGAGAGAGAGATAGAGAGAGAGTAGTCACACAGTGGAATAAACTCCCCAGCGATGTGGTAGAAGCTGAAAGTTGGGGAACATTGTGATGGTCTATATTTCTTGGCAGATAATAAAAGATGCTCTTATCATGCCTCCGTTGATGTGTTATGATCCATAGGTTGCCGGCCGCCCGGCATTGCTCTGATCGGATGGACCGTGGGCTGCCTATGGCAGAGTATGGGCGATTCTTCAGCCGGCCCCGATGGCCCCCCAAACCGGGTGGCCACGAGGTGGGACCCCCCTGAGCACTGCCCCGGTGTTAGTTTTCGGAGAAATGCCCCCGTTGATTTGTTATGATCCGTAGTTGCCGGCCGGCCGCCCGGCATTGCTCTATCGGATGGAGCGTGGGCTGGCTATGGGAGATTTAGCGATTTTCGGAACCGGCCCCGATCGCCCCCCAAACCGGGTGGCCACGAGGTGGGACCCCCCTGAGCACTGCCCCGGTGTTAGTTTTCGGAGAAATGCCCCCGTTGATTTCTTATGATCCGTAGTTGCCGGCCGGCCGCCCGGCATTGCTCTATCGGATGGAGCGTGGGCTGGCTATGGGAGATTTAGCGATTTTCGGAACCGGCCCCGATCGCCCCCCAAACCGGGTGGCCACGAGGTGGGACCCCCCTGAGCACTGCCCCGGTGTTAGTTTTCGGAGAAATGCCCCCGTTGATTTGTTACGATTATTTTTCGCCCAGGCGATGTGCCTTTTCATTTTGTTTTGCACTTTCCTTCATTCCTTGGTGCATGCTGCCATCTAACGGACACATTTCGGTACTGCAGTTTGAAAGTAATTTCCCCGTCTAGGGATCTCTCTCTCGTCTAGGGACACTGCTGTACACACACACACACACACACACACACACACACACACACACACACACACACACACACAGTGAGAGAGAGGGAGAGATAGAGAGAGAGAGAGGTGGAGAGGGAGAGAGAGGTGGAGATAGAGAGATGGAGATAGAGATGGAGATAGAGAGAGATGGAGATAGAGAGAGAGATGGAGATGGAGAGAGAGATGGTGATAGAGAGATAGAGATAGAGAGAGAGATGGTGATAGAGAGATGGAGATAGAGAGAGAGATGGTGATAGAGAGATGGAGATAGAGAGAGAGATGGTGACAGAGAGAGAGTCGTCACACTCTGGAACAAACTCCCCAGAAGCTGAAAGTTGGGGAACATTATGATGATCTTTATTTCTTGGCAGATAATAAATGATGATCTTACAGAGGGCGACTTACAACACCAGTGCAAACATACAGCGAAGGACAAGGCATCAATCGCGACAGAATCCCTTGAGTTAAAGCAGCAGATTCAGAATAACACACGTCAAAACAGACTGGAGACTAAAACGAGCACGAAAGGTGTCGAATATGTGGCCTCCTCTCGCTTGTAAACTCTCTCGTGTTCCTGTCGATGGGGTCGGCGGCTCGGGGCAGCGGCCTAGCAGCAGCAGGCAGGCCACCCGGCTGCCTGGGGCTGACCTCCGGGGCAGGCAGGCAGGCAGACCTCCAGGGCAGGCAGGCAGGCAGGCAGGCAGACCTCCAGGGCTAACAGGCTGACCTCCAGGGCTGGCAGGCTGACCTCCAGGGCTGGAAGGCAGGATGGCAGACCTCCAGGGCAGGCAGGCAGGCAGGCAGGCAGGCAGGCAGACCTCCAGGGCTGGCAGGGAGACCTCCAGGGCTGGCAGGCAGGCAGGCAGGGCTGTGTGGCTGGGGAGGGCAGGCTGGCAGGCAGGTAGGCCGTGCTGCTGCCAGGGCTGGAAGGCTGACCTCCAGGGCAGGCAGGCAGGCAGACCTCCAGGGCAGGCAGGCAGGTAGGCCGTGCTGCTGCCAGGGCTGGCAGGCTGACCTCCAGGGCAGGCAGGCAGGCAGGCAGACCTCCAGGGCTGGCAGGCTGACCTCCAGGGCAGGCAGGCAGGCAGGCAGGCAGACCTCCAGGGCTAACAGGCTGACCTCCAGGGCTGGCAGGCTGACCTCCAGGGCTGGAAGGCAGGATGGCAGACCTCCAGGGCAGGCAGGCAGGCAGGCAGGCAGGCAGGCAGACCTCCAGGGCTGGCAGGGAGACCTCCAGGGCTGGCAGGCAGGCAGGCAGGGCTGTGTGGCTGGGGAGGGCAGGCTGGCAGGCAGGTAGGCCGTGCTGCTGCCAGGGCTGGAAGGCTGACCTCCAGGGCAGGCAGGCAGGCAGACCTCCAGGGCAGGCAGGCAGGTAGGCCGTGCTGCTGCCAGGGCTGGCAGGCTGACCTCCAGGGCAGGCAGGCAGGCAGGCAGACCTCCAGGGCTGGCAGGCTGACCTCCAGGGCAGGCAGGCAGGCAGGCAGGCAGACCTCCAGGGCTAACAGGCTGACCTCCAGGGCTGGCAGGCTGACCTCCAGGGCTGGAAGGCAGGATGGCAGACCTCCAGGGCAGGCAGGCAGGCAGGCAGGCAGGCAGGCAGACCTCCAGGGCTGGCAGGGAGACCTCCAGGGCTGGCAGGCAGGCAGGCAGGGCTGTGTGGCTGGGGAGGGCAGGCTGGCAGGCAGGTAGGCCGTGCTGCTGCCAGGGCTGGAAGGCTGACCTCCAGGGCAGGCAGGCAGGCAGACCTCCAGGGCAGGCAGGCAGGTAGGCCGTGCTGCTGCCAGGGCTGGCAGGCTGACCTCCAGGGCAGGCAGGCAGGCAGGCAGACCTCCAGGGCTGGCAGGCTGACCTCCAGGGCAGGCAGGCAGGCAGGCAGGCAGACCTCCAGGGCTAACAGGCTGACCTCCAGGGCTGGCAGGCTGACCTCCAGGGCTGGAAGGCAGGATGGCAGACCTCCAGGGCAGGCAGGCAGGCAGGCAGGCAGGCAGGCAGACCTCCAGGGCTGGCAGGGAGACCTCCAGGGCTGGCAGGCAGGCAGGCAGGGCTGTGTGGCTGGGGAGGGCAGGCTGGCAGGCAGGTAGGCCGTGCTGCTGCCAGGGCTGGAAGGCTGACCTCCAGGGCAGGCAGGCAGGCAGACCTCCAGGGCAGGCAGGCAGGTAGGCCGTGCTGCTGCCAGGGCTGGCAGGCTGACCTCCAGGGCAGGCAGGCAGGCAGGCAGACCTCCAGGGCTGGCAGGCTGACCTCCAGGGCAGGCAGGCAGGCAGGCAGGCAGACCTCCAGGGCTAACAGGCTGACCTCCAGGGCTGGCAGGCTGACCTCCAGGGCTGGAAGGCAGGATGGCAGACCTCCAGGGCAGGCAGGCAGGCAGGCAGGCAGGCAGGCAGACCTCCAGGGCTGGCAGGGAGACCTCCAGGGCTGGCAGGCAGGCAGGCAGGGCTGTGTGGCTGGGGAGGGCAGGCTGGCAGGCAGGTAGGCCGTGCTGCTGCCAGGGCTGGAAGGCTGACCTCCAGGGCAGGCAGGCAGGCAGACCTCCAGGGCAGGCAGGCAGGTAGGCCGTGCTGCTGCCAGGGCTGGCAGGCTGACCTCCAGGGCAGGCAGGCAGGCAGGCAGACCTCCAGGGCTGGCAGGCTGACCTCCAGGGCAGGCAGGCAGGCAGGCAGGCAGACCTCCAGGGCTAACAGGCTGACCTCCAGGGCTGGCAGGCTGACCTCCAGGGCTGGAAGGCAGGATGGCAGACCTCCAGGGCAGGCAGGCAGGCAGGCAGGCAGGCAGGCAGACCTCCAGGGCTGGCAGGGAGACCTCCAGGGCTGGCAGGCAGGCAGGCAGGGCTGTGTGGCTGGGGAGGGCAGGCTGGCAGGCAGGTAGGCCGTGCTGCTGCCAGGGCTGGAAGGCTGACCTCCAGGGCAGGCAGGCAGGCAGACCTCCAGGGCAGGCAGGCAGGTAGGCCGTGCTGCTGCCAGGGCTGGCAGGCTGACCTCCAGGGCAGGCAGGCAGGCAGGCAGACCTCCAGGGCTGGCAGGCTGACCTCCAGGGCAGGCAGGCAGGCAGGCAGGCAGACCTCCAGGGCTAACAGGCTGACCTCCAGGGCTGGCAGGCTGACCTCCAGGGCTGGAAGGCAGGATGGCAGACCTCCAGGGCAGGCAGGCAGGCAGGCAGGCAGGCAGGCAGACCTCCAGGGCTGGCAGGGAGACCTCCAGGGCTGGCAGGCAGGCAGGCAGGGCTGTGTGGCTGGGGAGGGCAGGCTGGCAGGCAGGTAGGCCGTGCTGCTGCCAGGGCTGGAAGGCTGACCTCCAGGGCAGGCAGGCAGGCAGACCTCCAGGGCAGGCAGGCAGGTAGGCCGTGCTGCTGCCAGGGCTGGCAGGCTGACCTCCAGGGCAGGCAGGCAGGCAGGCAGACCTCCAGGGCTGGCAGGCTGACCTCCAGGGCAGGCAGGCAGGCAGGCAGGCAGACCTCCAGGGCTAACAGGCTGACCTCCAGGGCTGGCAGGCTGACCTCCAGGGCTGGAAGGCAGGATGGCAGACCTCCAGGGCAGGCAGGCAGGCAGGCAGGCAGGCAGGCAGACCTCCAGGGCTGGCAGGGAGACCTCCAGGGCTGGCAGGCAGGCAGGCAGGGCTGTGTGGCTGGGGAGGGCAGGCTGGCAGGCAGGTAGGCCGTGCTGCTGCCAGGGCTGGAAGGCTGACCTCCAGGGCAGGCAGGCAGGCAGACCTCCAGGGCAGGCAGGCAGGTAGGCCGTGCTGCTGCCAGGGCTGGCAGGCTGACCTCCAGGGCAGGCAGGCAGGCAGGCAGACCTCCAGGGCTGGCAGGCTGACCTCCAGGGCAGGCAGGCAGGCAGGCAGGCAGACCTCCAGGGCTAACAGGCTGACCTCCAGGGCTGGCAGGCTGACCTCCAGGGCTGGAAGGCAGGATGGCAGACCTCCAGGGCAGGCAGGCAGGCAGGCAGGCAGGCAGGCAGACCTCCAGGGCTGGCAGGGAGACCTCCAGGGCTGGCAGGCAGGCAGGCAGGGCTGTGTGGCTGGGGAGGGCAGGCTGGCAGGCAGGTAGGCCGTGCTGCTGCCAGGGCTGGAAGGCTGACCTCCAGGGCAGGCAGGCAGGCAGACCTCCAGGGCAGGCAGGCAGGTAGGCCGTGCTGCTGCCAGGGCTGGCAGGCAGACCTCCAGGGCTAACAGGCTGACCTCCAGGGCAGGCAGGCAGACCTCCAGGGCAGGCAGTGCTGCTACCAGGGCTGGATAGCAGACCTCCAGGGCAGGCAGGCAGACCTCCAGGGCAGGCAGGCAGACCTCCAGGGCAGGCAGGCAGACCTCCAGGGCTGGATAGCTGACCTCCAGGGCTAACAGGCAGACCTCCAGGGCTGGCAGGCTGACCTCCAGGGCAGGCAGTGCTGCTGCCAGGGCAGGCAGGCAGACCTCCAGGGCTAACAGGCAGGCAGGCAGACCTCCAGGGCTGGATAGCAGACCTCCAGGGCTAACAGGCTGACCTCCAGGCCAGGCAGTGCTGCTGCCAGGGCAGGCAGGCAGACCTCCAGGGCAGGCAGTGCTGCTACCAGGGCAGGCAGTGCTGCTACCAGGGCTGGAAGGCAGACCTCCAGGGCTAACAGGCAGACCTCCAGGGCAGGCAGGCAGACCTCCAGGGCAGGCAGGCAGACCTCCAGGGCTGGATAGCTGACCTCCAGGGCTAACAGGCAGACCTCCAGGGCTGGCAGGCTGACCTCCAGGGCAGGCAGTGCTGCTGCCAGGGCAGGCAGGCAGACCTCCAGGGCTAACAGGCAGGCAGGCAGACCTCCAGGGCTGGATAGCAGACCTCCAGGGCTAACAGGCAGGCAGGCAGACCTCCAGGGCTGGATAGCAGACCTCCAGGGCTAACAGGCTGACCTCCAGGGCTAACAGGCAGGCAGGCAGACCTCCAGGGCTGGATAGCAGACCTCCAGGGCTAACAGGCTGACCTCCAGGCCAGGCAGTGCTGCTGCCAGGGCAGGCAGGCAGACCTCCAGGGCAGGCAGTGCTGCTACCAGGGCAGGCAGTGCTGCTACCAGGGCTGGAAGGCAGACCTCCAGGGCTAACAGGCAGACCTCCAGGGCAGGCAGGCAGACCTCCAGGGCAGGCAGGCAGACCTCCAGGGCTGGATAGCTGACCTCCAGGGCTAACAGGCAGACCTCCAGGGCTGGCAGGCTGACCTCCAGGGCAGGCAGTGCTGCTGCCAGGGCAGGCAGGCAGACCTCCAGGGCTAACAGGCAGGCAGGCAGACCTCCAGGGCTGGATAGCAGACCTCCAGGGCTAACAGGCAGGCAGGCAGACCTCCAGGGCTAACAGGCAGACCTCCAGGGCAGGCAGGCAGACCTCCAGGGCAGGCAGGCAGACCTCCAGGGCTGGATAGCAGACCTCCAGGGCTAACAGGCAGACCTCCAGGGCTGGCAGGCTGACCTCCAGGGCAGGCAGTGCTGCTACCAGGGCAGGCAGTGCTGCTACCAGGGCTGGATAGCTGACCTCCAGGGCTAACAGGCAGACCTCCAGGGCAGGCAGGCAGACCTCCAGGGCAGGCAGTGCTGCTACCAGGGCTGGATAGCAGACCTCCAGGGCTAACAGGCAGACCTCCAGGGCTGGAAGGCAGGCAGTGCTGCTACCAGGGCAGGCAGGCTGTCCTCCAGGGCAGGCAGGCAGACCTCCAGGGCAGGCAGTGCTGCTACCAGGGCTGGATAGCAGACCTCCAGGGCAGGCAGGCAGACCTCCAGGGCTAACAGGCTGACCTCCAGGGCAGGCAGGCAGACCTCCAGGGCAGGCAGTGCTGCTACCAGGGCTGGATAGCAGACCTCCAGGGCAGGCAGGCAGACCTCCAGGGCAGGCAGGCAGACCTCCAGGGCAGGCAGGCAGACCTCCAGGGCTGGATAGCAGACCTCCAGGGCTAACAGGCTGACCTCCAGGGCTAACAGGCAGGCAGGCAGACCTCCAGGGCTGGATAGCAGACCTCCAGGGCTAACAGGCAGGCAGGCAGACCTCCAGGGCTAACAGGCAGACCTCCAGGGCAGGCAGGCAGACCTCCAGGGCAGGCAGGCAGACCTCCAGGGCTGGATAGCAGACCTCCAGGGCTAACAGGCAGACCTCCAGGGCTGGCAGGCTGACCTCCAGGGCAGGCAGTGCTGCTACCAGGGCAGGCAGTGCTGCTACCAGGGCTGGATAGCTGACCTCCAGGGCTAACAGGCAGACCTCCAGGGCAGGCAGGCAGACCTCCAGGGCAGGCAGTGCTGCTACCAGGGCTGGATAGCAGACCTCCAGGGCTAACAGGCAGACCTCCAGGGCTGGAAGGCAGGCAGTGCTGCTACCAGGGCAGGCAGGCTGTCCTCCAGGGCAGGCAGGCAGACCTCCAGGGCAGGCAGTGCTGCTACCAGGGCTGGATAGCAGACCTCCAGGGCAGGCAGGCAGACCTCCAGGGCTAACAGGCTGACCTCCAGGGCAGGCAGGCAGACCTCCAGGGCAGGCAGTGCTGCTACCAGGGCTGGATAGCAGACCTCCAGGGCAGGCAGGCAGACCTCCAGGGCAGGCAGGCAGACCTCCAGGGCAGGCAGGCAGACCTCCAGGGCTGGATAGCAGACCTCCAGGGCTAACAGGCTGACCTCCAGGGCTAACAGGCAGGCAGGCAGACCTCCAGGGCTGGATAGCAGACCTCCAGGGCTAACAGGCAGGCAGGCAGACCTCCAGGGCTAACAGGCAGACCTCCAGGGCAGGCAGGCAGACCTCCAGGGCAGGCAGGCAGACCTCCAGGGCTGGATAGCAGACCTCCAGGGCTAACAGGCAGACCTCCAGGGCTGGCAGGCTGACCTCCAGGGCAGGCAGTGCTGCTACCAGGGCAGGCAGTGCTGCTACCAGGGCTGGATAGCTGACCTCCAGGGCTAACAGGCAGACCTCCAGGGCAGGCAGGCAGACCTCCAGGGCAGGCAGTGCTGCTACCAGGGCTGGATAGCAGACCTCCAGGGCTAACAGGCAGACCTCCAGGGCTGGAAGGCAGGCAGTGCTGCTACCAGGGCAGGCAGGCTGTCCTCCAGGGCAGGCAGGCAGACCTCCAGGGCAGGCAGTGCTGCTACCAGGGCTGGATAGCAGACCTCCAGGGCAGGCAGGCAGACCTCCAGGGCTAACAGGCTGACCTCCAGGGCAGGCAGGCAGACCTCCAGGGCAGGCAGTGCTGCTACCAGGGCTGGATAGCAGACCTCCAGGGCAGGCAGGCAGACCTCCAGGGCAGGCAGGCAGACCTCCAGGGCAGGCAGGCAGACCTCCAGGGCTGGATAGCAGACCTCCAGGGCTAACAGGCTGACCTCCAGGGCTAACAGGCAGGCAGGCAGACCTCCAGGGCTGGATAGCAGACCTCCAGGGCTAACAGGCAGGCAGGCAGACCTCCAGGGCTAACAGGCAGACCTCCAGGGCAGGCAGGCAGACCTCCAGGGCAGGCAGGCAGACCTCCAGGGCTGGATAGCAGACCTCCAGGGCTAACAGGCAGACCTCCAGGGCTGGCAGGCTGACCTCCAGGGCAGGCAGTGCTGCTACCAGGGCAGGCAGTGCTGCTACCAGGGCTGGATAGCTGACCTCCAGGGCTAACAGGCAGACCTCCAGGGCAGGCAGGCAGACCTCCAGGGCAGGCAGTGCTGCTACCAGGGCTGGATAGCAGACCTCCAGGGCTAACAGGCAGACCTCCAGGGCTGGAAGGCAGGCAGTGCTGCTACCAGGGCAGGCAGGCTGTCCTCCAGGGCAGGCAGGCAGACCTCCAGGGCAGGCAGTGCTGCTACCAGGGCTGGATAGCAGACCTCCAGGGCAGGCAGGCAGACCTCCAGGGCTAACAGGCTGACCTCCAGGGCAGGCAGGCAGACCTCCAGGGCAGGCAGTGCTGCTACCAGGGCTGGATAGCAGACCTCCAGGGCAGGCAGGCAGACCTCCAGGGCAGGCAGGCAGACCTCCAGGGCAGGCAGGCAGACCTCCAGGGCTGGATAGCAGACCTCCAGGGCTAACAGGCTGACCTCCAGGGCTAACAGGCAGGCAGGCAGACCTCCAGGGCTGGATAGCAGACCTCCAGGGCTAACAGGCTGACCTCCAGGCCAGGCAGTGCTGCTACCAGGGCAGGCAGGCAGACCTCCAGGGCAGGCAGTGCTGCTGCCAGGGCAGGCAGGCAGACCTCCAGGGCTGGATAGCAGACCTCCAGGGCTAACAGGCAGACCTCCAGGGCTGGATAGCAGACCTCCAGGGCAGGCAGTGCTGCTACCAGGGCAGGCAGTGCTGCTGCCAGGGCAGGCAGGCA
>NW_027102785.1:22500-30000 GCF_036373705.1 Amia ocellicauda | reverse complement strand
GGCTCACAGCCCCCCCAGGAGAGGTTCAAAAGTCGGAGGACTGGTCACCTAACTCCCATTGAAGTCAATGGGGGAAAAATGAAAACTGTCAAAAAGGCTTAAAATGGTTCAAAAACCCACTGGGGCAGTAGATAATCATCCTATTTGAATTTTAAAAGTCTTAGTTTGGCGAAAAAATACCTTTTAATAATTGTTTTAGGGGTCAGAAAAATCAGCTCCGGCTGCCTGGTCACCTAGGGGAGATAGAAAATTTTTCTAAGTTTTTCACTCGGCCGCCTGGTCCCCTAACTCGAAAATTTTAAAGTGCTCCCATCGGTCCCGGGATAGGGTGGCTGATAGCTGGGAGCCCCCTGAGCACTGCCCCGGTGTTAGTTTTCGGAGAAATGCCCCCGTTGATTTGTTATGATTTTTTTTCCGCCGGCCGCCTGGTCGCCCTAATGCAAAGTCAATGGGAGTGAGGAGATAGAAAATTTTTCAAAGTTTTTCACTCGGCCGCCTGGTCCCCTAACTCGAAAATTTTAAAGTGCTCCCATCGGTCCCGGGATAGGGTGGCTGATAGCTGGGAGCCCCCTGAGCACTGCCCCGGTGTTAGTTTTCGGAGAAATGCCTCCGTTGATTTGTTATGATTTTTTTTCCGCCGGCCGCCTGGTCGCCCTAATGTAAAGTCAATGGGAGTGAGGAGATAGAAAATTTTTCAAAGTTTTTCACCCGGCCACAAACGACTCCAAAACACACTGGGGCTGTGGCTGGGACTCTCACCAGGACTGCCCCCTACTTTATTTATGGATTAAAAAGCATTCTATATTAATTTTTCGATTTTTGGGACCCGGGACGCCTGGTCACCTAACTCCCCTTCTATCCCTATGGGGGGGGACGGGGACATCGAAAACGCTCCCATCGCTGCCGAGGCACGCTGCGGGGACTCTCCCTACCATCGCCCCATGCTTCCTTTGAAGAATATATGACGTTTTTCAATTTTCACCGACATTTGAAAATCAAAACTTCAGAACATTTCATAGTTATTCTCAATGGGTTGTCTAGGGGCACACATCTCTAAACTGGGGGAAATGCTCAAAATGATTAAAAAGAAAAACAATGCCCCCAGACCCGGGGGGCTGATAGCTGGGAGCCCCCTGAGCACAGCCCCGGTGTTAGTTTCTGGAGAAATGCCCCCGTTGATTTGTTATGATTTTTTTTCCGCCGGCCGCCTGGTCGCCCTAATGCAAAGTCAATGGGAGTGAGGAGATAGAATATTTTTCAAAGTTTTTCACTCGGCCGTCTGGTCCCCTGACTCGAAAATTTTAAAGTGCTCCCATCGGTCCCGGGATAGGGTGGCTGATAGCTGGGAGCCTCCTGAGCACTGCCCCGGTGTTAGTTTCTGGAGAACTGCCCCCGTTGATTTGTTATGATCCGTAGTTGCCGGCCGGCCGCCCGGCATTGCTCTATCGGATGGAGCGTGGGCTGGCTATGGGAGATTTAGCGATTTTCGGAACCGGCCCCGATGGCCCCCCAAACCGGGTGGCCACGAGGTGGGACCCCCCTGAGCACTGCCCCGGTGTTAGTTTTCGGAGAAATGCCCCCGTTGATTTGTTATGATCCGTAGTTGCCGGCCGGCCGCCCGGCATTGCTCTATCGGATGGAGCGTGGGCTGGCTATGGGAGATTTAGCGATTTTCGGAACCGGCCCCGATCGCCCCCCAAACCGGGTGGCCACGAGGTGGGACCCCCCTGAGCACTGCCCCGGTGTTAGTTTTCGGAGAAATGCCCCCGTTGATTTGTTACGATTATTTTTCGCCCAGGCGATGTGCCTTTTCATTTTGTTTTGCACTTTCCTTCATTCCTTGGTGCATGCTACCATCTAACGGACACATTTCGGTACTGCAGTTTGAAAGTAATTTCCCCGTCTAGGGATCTCTCAATGCCCTGGGCTGCGAAAGGAGGGCAAGGACACCCTATGTTCTCATGAGTGCAAAGCCCCCCCGGCTTCAAGGCATTCCAAAAGGAAAACCGGAGACACTGCTGTACACACACACACACACACACACACACACACACACACACACACACACACAGAGAGAGAGAGAGAGAGAGAGAGAGAGAGAGAGATAGAGAGAGAGTAGTCACACAGTGGAATAAACTCCCCAGCGATGTGGTAGAAGCTGAAAGTTGGGGAACATTGTGATGGTCTATATTTCTTGGCAGATAATAAAAGATGCTCTTATCATGCCTCCGTTGATGTGTTATGATCCATAGGTTGCCGGCCGCCCGGCATTGCTCTGATCGGATGGACCGTGGGCTGCCTATGGCAGAGTATGGGCGATTCTTCAGCCGGCCCCGATGGCCCCCCAAACCGGGTGGCCACGAGGTGGGACCCCCCTGAGCACTGCCCCGGTGTTAGTTTTCGGAGAAATGCCCCCGTTGATTTGTTATGATCCGTAGTTGCCGGCCGGCCGCCCGGCATTGCTCTATCGGATGGAGCGTGGGCTGGCTATGGGAGATTTAGCGATTTTCGGAACCGGCCCCGATCGCCCCCCAAACCGGGTGGCCACGAGGTGGGACCCCCCTGAGCACTGCCCCGGTGTTAGTTTTCGGAGAAATGCCCCCGTTGATTTGTTATGATCCGTAGTTGCCGGCCGGCCGCCCGGCATTGCTCTATCGGATGGAGCGTGGGCTGGCTATGGGAGATTTAGCGATTTTCGGAACCGGCCCCGATCGCCCCCCAAACCGGGTGGCCACGAGGTGGGACCCCCCTGAGCACTGCCCCGGTGTTAGTTTTCGGAGAAATGCCCCCGTTGATTTGTTACGATTATTTTTCGCCCAGGCGATGTGCCTTTTCATTTTGTTTTGCACTTTCCTTCATTCCTTGGTGCATGCTGCCATCTAACGGACACATTTCGGTACTGCAGTTTGAAAGTAATTTCCCCGTCTAGGGATCTCTCTCTCGTCTAGGGACACTGCTGTACACACACACACACACACACACACACACACACACACACACACACACACACACACACAGTGAGAGAGAGGGAGAGATAGAGAGAGAGAGAGGTGGAGAGGGAGAGAGAGGTGGAGATAGAGAGATGGAGATAGAGATGGAGATAGAGAGAGATGGAGATAGAGAGAGAGATGGAGATGGAGAGAGAGATGGTGATAGAGAGATAGAGATAGAGAGAGAGATGGTGATAGAGAGATGGAGATAGAGAGAGAGATGGTGATAGAGAGATGGAGATAGAGAGAGAGATGGTGACAGAGAGAGAGTCGTCACACTCTGGAACAAACTCCCCAGAAGCTGAAAGTTGGGGAACATTATGATGATCTTTATTTCTTGGCAGATAATAAATGATGATCTTACAGAGGGCGACTTACAACACCAGTGCAAACATACAGCGAAGGACAAGGCATCAATCGCGACAGAATCCCTTGAGTTAAAGCAGCAGATTCAGAATAACACACGTCAAAACAGACTGGAGACTAAAACGAGCACGAAAGGTGTCGAATATGTGGCCTCCTCTCGCTTGTAAACTCTCTCGTGTTCCTGTCGATGGGGTCGGCGGCTCGGGGCAGCGGCCTAGCAGCAGCAGGCAGGCCACCCGGCTGCCTGGGGCTGACCTCCGGGGCAGGCAGGCAGGCAGACCTCCAGGGCAGGCAGGCAGGCAGGCAGGCAGACCTCCAGGGCTAACAGGCTGACCTCCAGGGCTGGCAGGCTGACCTCCAGGGCTGGAAGGCAGGATGGCAGACCTCCAGGGCAGGCAGGCAGGCAGGCAGGCAGGCAGGCAGACCTCCAGGGCTGGCAGGGAGACCTCCAGGGCTGGCAGGCAGGCAGGCAGGGCTGTGTGGCTGGGGAGGGCAGGCTGGCAGGCAGGTAGGCCGTGCTGCTGCCAGGGCTGGAAGGCTGACCTCCAGGGCAGGCAGGCAGGCAGACCTCCAGGGCAGGCAGGCAGGTAGGCCGTGCTGCTGCCAGGGCTGGCAGGCTGACCTCCAGGGCAGGCAGGCAGGCAGGCAGACCTCCAGGGCTGGCAGGCTGACCTCCAGGGCAGGCAGGCAGGCAGGCAGGCAGACCTCCAGGGCTAACAGGCTGACCTCCAGGGCTGGCAGGCTGACCTCCAGGGCTGGAAGGCAGGATGGCAGACCTCCAGGGCAGGCAGGCAGGCAGGCAGGCAGGCAGGCAGACCTCCAGGGCTGGCAGGGAGACCTCCAGGGCTGGCAGGCAGGCAGGCAGGGCTGTGTGGCTGGGGAGGGCAGGCTGGCAGGCAGGTAGGCCGTGCTGCTGCCAGGGCTGGAAGGCTGACCTCCAGGGCAGGCAGGCAGGCAGACCTCCAGGGCAGGCAGGCAGGTAGGCCGTGCTGCTGCCAGGGCTGGCAGGCTGACCTCCAGGGCAGGCAGGCAGGCAGGCAGACCTCCAGGGCTGGCAGGCTGACCTCCAGGGCAGGCAGGCAGGCAGGCAGGCAGACCTCCAGGGCTAACAGGCTGACCTCCAGGGCTGGCAGGCTGACCTCCAGGGCTGGAAGGCAGGATGGCAGACCTCCAGGGCAGGCAGGCAGGCAGGCAGGCAGGCAGGCAGACCTCCAGGGCTGGCAGGGAGACCTCCAGGGCTGGCAGGCAGGCAGGCAGGGCTGTGTGGCTGGGGAGGGCAGGCTGGCAGGCAGGTAGGCCGTGCTGCTGCCAGGGCTGGAAGGCTGACCTCCAGGGCAGGCAGGCAGGCAGACCTCCAGGGCAGGCAGGCAGGTAGGCCGTGCTGCTGCCAGGGCTGGCAGGCTGACCTCCAGGGCAGGCAGGCAGGCAGGCAGACCTCCAGGGCTGGCAGGCTGACCTCCAGGGCAGGCAGGCAGGCAGGCAGGCAGACCTCCAGGGCTAACAGGCAGACCTCCAGGGCAGGCAGGCAGACCTCCAGGGCAGGCAGGCAGACCTCCAGGGCTGGATAGCAGACCTCCAGGGCTAACAGGCAGGCAGGCAGACCTCCAGGGCTGGATAGCAGACCTCCAGGGCAGGCAGTGCTGCTGCCAGGGCAGGCAGGCAGACCTCCAGGGCTGGATAGCAGACCTCCAGGGCTGGATAGCAGACCTCCAGGGCTAACAGGCAGGCAGGCAGACCTCCAGGGCTGGATAGCAGACCTCCAGGGCAGGCAGTGCTGCTGCCAGGGCAGGCAGGCAGACCTCCAGGGCTGGATAGCAGACCTCCAGGGCAGGCAGTGCTGCTACCAGGGCTGGATAGCAGACCTCCAGGGCTGGATAGCAGACCTCCAGGGCAGGCAGGCAGACCTCCAGGGCTGGATAGCAGACCTCCAGGGCAGGCAGGCAGACCTCCAGGGCTGGATAGCAGACCTCCAGGGCTAACAGGCAGACCTCCAGGGCTGGCAGGCTGACCTCCAGGGCAGGCAGTGCTGCTGCCAGGGCAGGCAGGCAGACCTCCAGGGCAGGCAGTGCTGCTGCCAGGGCAGGCAGGCAGACCTCCAGGGCTAACAGGCAGGCAGGCAGACCTCCAGGGCTGGATAGCAGACCTCCAGGGCAGGCAGGCAGACCTCCAGGGCAGGCAGGCAGACCTCCAGGGCTGGATAGCAGACCTCCAGGGCTAACAGGCAGACCTCCAGGGCTGGCAGGCTGACCTCCAGGGCAGGCAGTGCTGCTGCCAGGGCAGGCAGGCAGACCTCCAGGGCAGGCAGTGCTGCTGCCAGGGCAGGCAGGCAGACCTCCAGGGCTAACAGGCAGGCAGACAGACCTCCAGGGCAGGCAGGCAGACCTCCAGGGCTAACAGGCTGACCTCCAGGGCAGGCAGGCAGACCTCCAGGGCAGGCAGTGCTGCTACCAGGGCTGGATAGCAGACCTCCAGGGCAGGCAGTGCTGCTACCAGGGCTGGATAGCAGACCTCCAGGGCTAACAGGCTGACCTCCAGGGCTGGATAGCAGACCTCCAGGGCTAACAGGCAGACCTCCAGGGCTGGCAGGCTGACCTCCAGGGCTGGATAGCAGACCTCCAGGGCTAACAGGCAGACCTCCAGGGCTGGCAGGCTGACCTCCAGGGCAGGCAGTGCTGCTACCAGGGCTGGATAGCAGACCTCCAGGGCTAACAGGCAGGCAGGCAGACCTCCAGGGCTGGATAGCAGACCTCCAGGGCAGGCAGTGCTGCTGCCAGGGCAGGCAGGCAGACCTCCAGGGCTGGATAGCAGACCTCCAGGGCAGGCAGTGCTGCTACCAGGGCTGGATAGCAGACCTCCAGGGCTGGATAGCAGACCTCCAGGGCAGGCAGGCAGACCTCCAGGGCTGGATAGCAGACCTCCAGGGCAGGCAGGCAGACCTCCAGGGCTGGATAGCAGACCTCCAGGGCAGGCAGGCAGACCTCCAGGGCAGGCAGGCAGACCTCCAGGGCAGGCAGGCAGACCTCCAGGGCAGGCAGGCAGACCTCCAGGGCTAACAGGCAGGCAGGCAGACCTCCAGGGCTGGAAGGCAGACCTCCAGGGCAGGCAGGCAGACCTCCAGGGCTGGATAGCAGACCTCCAGGGCTAACAGGCAGGCAGGCAGACCTCCAGGGCTGGATAGCAGACCTCCAGGGCAGGCAGTGCTGCTGCCAGGGCAGGCAGGCAGACCTCCAGGGCTGGATAGCAGACCTCCAGGGCAGGCAGTGCTGCTACCAGGGCTGGATAGCAGACCTCCAGGGCTAACAGGCAGGCAGGCAGACCTCCAGGGCTGGAAGGCAGACCTCCAGGGCAGGCAGGCAGACCTCCAGGGCTGGATAGCAGACCTCCAGGGCTAACAGGCAGGCAGGCAGACCTCCAGGGCTGGATAGCAGACCTCCAGGGCAGGCAGTGCTGCTGCCAGGGCAGGCAGGCAGACCTCCAGGGCTGGATAGCAGACCTCCAGGGCAGGCAGTGCTGCTACCAGGGCTGGATAGCAGACCTCCAGGGCTGGATAGCAGACCTCCAGGGCAGGCAGGCAGACCTCCAGGGCTGGATAGCAGACCTCCAGGGCAGGCAGGCAGACCTCCAGGGCAGGCAGGCAGACCTCCAGGGCTAACAGGCTGACCTCCAGGGCAGGCAGGCAGACCTCCAGGGCTGGATAGCAGACCTCCAGGGCTAACAGGCAGACCTCCAGGGCTGGCAGGCTGACCTCCAGGGCAGGCAGTGCTGCTGCCAGGGCAGGCAGGCAGACCTCCAGGGCAGGCAGTGCTGCTGCCAGGGCAGGCAGGCAGACCTCCAGGGCTAACAGGCAGGCAGGCAGACCTCCAGGGCTGGATAGCAGACCTCCAGGGCAGGCAGGCAGACCTCCAGGGCAGGCAGGCAGACCTCCAGGGCTGGATAGCAGACCTCCAGGGCTAACAGGCAGACCTCCAGGGCTGGCAGGCTGACCTCCAGGGCAGGCAGTGCTGCTGCCAGGGCAGGCAGGCAGACCTCCAGGGCAGGCAGTGCTGCTGCCAGGGCAGGCAGGCAGACCTCCAGGGCTAACAGGCAGGCAGACAGACCTCCAGGGCAGGCAGGCAGACCTCCAGGGCTAACAGGCTGACCTCCA
>NW_027102785.1:0-10000 GCF_036373705.1 Amia ocellicauda | reverse complement strand
GGTCCCGGGATAGGGTGGCTGATAGCTGGGAGCCCCCTGAGCACTGCCCCGGTGTTAGTTTTCGGAGAAATGCCCCCGTTGATTTGTTATGATTTTTTTTCCGCCGGCCGCCTGGTCGCCCTAATGCAAAGTCAATGGGAGTGAGGAGATAGAAAATTTTTCAAAGTTTTTCACTCGGCCGCCTGGTCCCCTAACTCGAAAATTTTAAAGTGCTCCCATCGGTCCCGGGATAGGGTGGCTGATAGCTGGGAGCCCCCTGAGCACTGCCCCGGTGTTAGTTTTCGGAGAAATGCCTCCGTTGATTTGTTATGATTTTTTTTCCGCCGGCCGCCTGGTCGCCCTAATGTAAAGTCAATGGGAGTGAGGAGATAGAAAATTTTTCAAAGTTTTTCACCCGGCCACAAACGACTCCAAAACACACTGGGGCTGTGGCTGGGACTCTCACCAGGACTGCCCCCTACTTTATTTATGGATTAAAAAGCATTCTATATTAATTTTTCGATTTTTGGGACCCGGGACGCCTGGTCACCTAACTCCCCTTCTATCCCTATGGGGGGGGACGGGGACATCGAAAACGCTCCCATCGCTGCCGAGGCACGCTGCGGGGACTCTCCCTACCATCGCCCCATGCTTCCTTTGAAGAATATATGACGTTTTTCAATTTTCACCGACATTTGAAAATCAAAACTTCAGAACATTTCATAGTTATTCTCAATGGGTTGTCTAGGGGCACACATCTCTAAACTGGGGGAAATGCTCAAAATGATTAAAAAGAAAAACAATGCCCCCAGACCCGGGGGGCTGATAGCTGGGAGCCCCCTGAGCACAGCCCCGGTGTTAGTTTCTGGAGAAATGCCCCCGTTGATTTGTTATGATTTTTTTTCCGCCGGCCGCCTGGTCGCCCTAATGCAAAGTCAATGGGAGTGAGGAGATAGAATATTTTTCAAAGTTTTTCACTCGGCCGTCTGGTCCCCTGACTCGAAAATTTTAAAGTGCTCCCATCGGTCCCAGGGTAGGGTGGCTGATAGCTGGGAGCCCCCTGAGCACTGCCCCGGTGTTAGTTTCTGGAGAAATGCCCCCGTTGATTTGTTATGATTTTTTTTCCGCCGGCCGCCTGGTCGCCCTAATGCAAAGTCAATGGGAGTGAGGAGATAGAATATTTTTCAAAGTTTTTCACTCGGCCGTCTGGTCCCCTGACTCGAAAATTTTAAAGTGCTCCCATCGGTCCCAGGGTAGGGTGGCTGATAGCTGGGAGCCCCCTGAGCACTGCCCCGGTGTTAGTTTCTGGAGAAATGCCCCCGTTGATTTGTTATGATTTTTTTTCCGCCGGCCGCCTGGTCGCCCTAATGCAAAGTCAATGGGAGTGAGGAGATAGAATATTTTTCAAAGTTTTTCACTCGGCCGTCTGGTCCCCTGACTCGAAAATTTTAAAGTGCTCCCATCGGTCCCAGGGTAGGGTGGCTGATAGCTGGGAGCCCCCTGAGCACTGCCCCGGTGTTAGTTTCTGGAGAAATGCCCCCGTTGATTTGTTATGATTTTTTTTCCGCCGGCCGCCTGGTCGCCCTAATGCAAAGTCAATGGGAGTGAGGAGATAGAATATTTTTCAAAGTTTTTCACTCGGCCGTCTGGTCCCCTGACTCGAAAATTTTAAAGTGCTCCCATCGGTCCCAGGGTAGGGTGGCTGATAGCTGGGAGCCCCCTGAGCACTGCCCCGGTGTTAGTTTCTGGAGAAATGCCCCCGTTGATTTGTTATGATTTTTTTTCCGCCGGCCGCCTGGTCGCCC
Organism: Amia ocellicauda; assembly: GCF_036373705.1. Lineage (NCBI taxonomy): Eukaryota > Metazoa > Chordata > Actinopteri > Amiiformes > Amiidae > Amia > Amia ocellicauda. Next base: position 8,216 of record NW_027102785.1, on the reverse strand, counting down.
TAATGCAAAGTCAATGGGAGTGAGGAGATAGAATATTTTTCAAAGTTTTTCACTCGGCCGTCTGGTCCCCTGACTCGAAAATTTTAAAGTGCTCCCATCGGTCCCAGGGTAGGGTGGCTGATAGCTGGGAGCCCCCTGAGCACAGCCCCGGTGTTAGTTTCTGGAGAAATGCCCCCGTTGATTTGTTATGATTTTTTTTCCGCCGGCCGCCTGGTCGCCCTAATGCAAAGTCAATGGGAGTGAGGAGATAGAATATTTTTCAAAGTTTTTCACTCGGCCGTCTGGTCCCCTGACTCGAAAATTTTAAAGTGCTCCCATCGGTCCCGGGATAGGGTGGCTGATAGCTGGGAGCCTCCTGAGCACTGCCCCGGTGTTAGTTTCTGGAGAACTGCCCCCGTTGATTTGTTATGATCCGTAGTTGCCGGCCGGCCGCCCGGCATTGCTCTATCGGATGGAGCGTGGGCTGGCTATGGGAGATTTAGCGATTTTCGGAACCGGCCCCGATGGCCCCCCAAACCGGGTGGCCACGAGGTGGGACCCCCCTGAGCACTGCCCCGGTGTTAGTTTTCCGAGAAATGCCCCCGTTGATTTGTTATGATCCGTAGTTGCCGGCCGGCCGCCCGGCATTGCTCTATCGGATGGAGCGTGGGCTGGCTATGGGAGATTTAGCGATTTTCGGAACCGGCCCCGATCGCCCCCCAAACCGGGTGGCCACGAGGTGGGACCCCCCTGAGCACTGCCCCGGTGTTAGTTTTCGGAGAAATGCCCCCGTTGATTTGTTATGATCCGTAGTTGCCGGCCGGCCGCCCGGCATTGCTCTATCGGATGGAGCGTGGGCTGGCTATGGGAGATTTAGCGATTTTCGGAACCGGCCCCGATCGCCCCCCAAACCGGGTGGCCACGAGGTGGGACCCCCCTGAGCACTGCCCCGGTGTTAGTTTTCGGAGAAATGCCCCCGTTGATTTGTTATGATCCGTAGTTGCCGGCCGGCCGCCCGGCATTGCTCTATCGGATGGAGCGTGGGCTGGCTATGGGAGATTTAGCGATTTTCGGAACCGGCCCCGATCGCCCCCCAAACCGGGTGGCCACGAGGTGGGACCCCCCTGAGCACTGCCCCGGTGTTAGTTTTCGGAGAAATGCCCCCGTTGATTTGTTATGATCCGTAGTTGCCGGCCGGCCGCCCGGCATTGCTCTATCGGATGGAGCGTGGGCTGGCTATGGGAGATTTAGCGATTTTCGGAACCGGCCCCGATCGCCCCCCAAACCGGGTGGCCACGAGGTGGGACCCCCCTGAGCACTGCCCCGGTGTTAGTTTTCGGAGAAATGCCCCCGTTGATTTGTTATGATCCGTAGTTGCCGGCCGGCCGCCCGGCATTGCTCTATCGGATGGAGCGTGGGCTGGCTATGGGAGATTTAGCGATTTTCGGAACCGGCCCCGATCGCCCCCCAAACCGGGTGGCCACGAGGTGGGACCCCCCTGAGCACTGCCCCGGTGTTAGTTTTCGGAGAAATGCCCCCGTTGATTTGTTATGATCCGTAGTTGCCGGCCGGCCGCCCGGCATTGCTCTATCGGATGGAGCGTGGGCTGGCTATGGGAGATTTAGCGATTTTCGGAACCGGCCCCGATCGCCCCCCAAACCGGGTGGCCACGAGGTGGGACCCCCCTGAGCACTGCCCCGGTGTTAGTTTTCGGAGAAATGCCCCCGTTGATTTGTTACGATTATTTTTCGCCCAGGCGATGTGCCTTTTCATTTTGTTTTGCACTTTCCTTCATTCCTTGGTGCATGCTACCATCTAACGGACACATTTCGGTACTGCAGTTTGAAAGTAATTTCCCCGTCTAGGGATCTCTCAATGCCCTGGGCTGCGAAAGGAGGGCAAGGACACCCTATGTTCTCATGAGTGCAAAGCCCCCCCGGCTTCAAGGCATTCCAAAAGGAAAACCGGAGACACTGCTGTACACACACACACACACACACACACACACACACACACACACACACACACAGAGAGAGAGAGAGAGAGAGAGAGAGAGAGAGAGATAGAGAGAGAGTAGTCACACAGTGGAATAAACTCCCCAGCGATGTGGTAGAAGCTGAAAGTTGGGGAACATTGTGATGGTCTATATTTCTTGGCAGATAATAAAAGATGCTCTTATCATGCCTCCGTTGATGTGTTATGATCCATAGGTTGCCGGCCGCCCGGCATTGCTCTGATCGGATGGACCGTGGGCTGCCTATGGCAGAGTATGGGCGATTCTTCAGCCGGCCCCGATGGCCCCCCAAACCGGGTGGCCACGAGGTGGGACCCCCCTGAGCACTGCCCCGGTGTTAGTTTTCGGAGAAATGCCCCCGTTGATTTGTTATGATCCGTAGTTGCCGGCCGGCCGCCCGGCATTGCTCTATCGGATGGAGCGTGGGCTGGCTATGGGAGATTTAGCGATTTTCGGAACCGGCCCCGATCGCCCCCCAAACCGGGTGGCCACGAGGTGGGACCCCCCTGAGCACTGCCCCGGTGTTAGTTTTCGGAGAAATGCCCCCGTTGATTTCTTATGATCCGTAGTTGCCGGCCGGCCGCCCGGCATTGCTCTATCGGATGGAGCGTGGGCTGGCTATGGGAGATTTAGCGATTTTCGGAACCGGCCCCGATCGCCCCCCAAACCGGGTGGCCACGAGGTGGGACCCCCCTGAGCACTGCCCCGGTGTTAGTTTTCGGAGAAATGCCCCCGTTGATTTGTTACGATTATTTTTCGCCCAGGCGATGTGCCTTTTCATTTTGTTTTGCACTTTCCTTCATTCCTTGGTGCATGCTGCCATCTAACGGACACATTTCGGTACTGCAGTTTGAAAGTAATTTCCCCGTCTAGGGATCTCTCTCTCGTCTAGGGACACTGCTGTACACACACACACACACACACACACACACACACACACACACACACACACACACACACAGTGAGAGAGAGGGAGAGATAGAGAGAGAGAGAGGTGGAGAGGGAGAGAGAGGTGGAGATAGAGAGATGGAGATAGAGATGGAGATAGAGAGAGATGGAGATAGAGAGAGAGATGGAGATGGAGAGAGAGATGGTGATAGAGAGATAGAGATAGAGAGAGAGATGGTGATAGAGAGATGGAGATAGAGAGAGAGATGGTGATAGAGAGATGGAGATAGAGAGAGAGATGGTGACAGAGAGAGAGTCGTCACACTCTGGAACAAACTCCCCAGAAGCTGAAAGTTGGGGAACATTATGATGATCTTTATTTCTTGGCAGATAATAAATGATGATCTTACAGAGGGCGACTTACAACACCAGTGCAAACATACAGCGAAGGACAAGGCATCAATCGCGACAGAATCCCTTGAGTTAAAGCAGCAGATTCAGAATAACACACGTCAAAACAGACTGGAGACTAAAACGAGCACGAAAGGTGTCGAATATGTGGCCTCCTCTCGCTTGTAAACTCTCTCGTGTTCCTGTCGATGGGGTCGGCGGCTCGGGGCAGCGGCCTAGCAGCAGCAGGCAGGCCACCCGGCTGCCTGGGGCTGACCTCCGGGGCAGGCAGGCAGGCAGACCTCCAGGGCAGGCAGGCAGGCAGGCAGGCAGACCTCCAGGGCTAACAGGCTGACCTCCAGGGCTGGCAGGCTGACCTCCAGGGCTGGAAGGCAGGATGGCAGACCTCCAGGGCAGGCAGGCAGGCAGGCAGGCAGGCAGGCAGACCTCCAGGGCTGGCAGGGAGACCTCCAGGGCTGGCAGGCAGGCAGGCAGGGCTGTGTGGCTGGGGAGGGCAGGCTGGCAGGCAGGTAGGCCGTGCTGCTGCCAGGGCTGGAAGGCTGACCTCCAGGGCAGGCAGGCAGGCAGACCTCCAGGGCAGGCAGGCAGGTAGGCCGTGCTGCTGCCAGGGCTGGCAGGCTGACCTCCAGGGCAGGCAGGCAGGCAGGCAGACCTCCAGGGCTGGCAGGCTGACCTCCAGGGCAGGCAGGCAGGCAGGCAGGCAGACCTCCAGGGCTAACAGGCTGACCTCCAGGGCTGGCAGGCTGACCTCCAGGGCTGGAAGGCAGGATGGCAGACCTCCAGGGCAGGCAGGCAGGCAGGCAGGCAGGCAGGCAGACCTCCAGGGCTGGCAGGGAGACCTCCAGGGCTGGCAGGCAGGCAGGCAGGGCTGTGTGGCTGGGGAGGGCAGGCTGGCAGGCAGGTAGGCCGTGCTGCTGCCAGGGCTGGAAGGCTGACCTCCAGGGCAGGCAGGCAGGCAGACCTCCAGGGCAGGCAGGCAGGTAGGCCGTGCTGCTGCCAGGGCTGGCAGGCTGACCTCCAGGGCAGGCAGGCAGGCAGGCAGACCTCCAGGGCTGGCAGGCTGACCTCCAGGGCAGGCAGGCAGGCAGGCAGGCAGACCTCCAGGGCTAACAGGCTGACCTCCAGGGCTGGCAGGCTGACCTCCAGGGCTGGAAGGCAGGATGGCAGACCTCCAGGGCAGGCAGGCAGGCAGGCAGGCAGGCAGGCAGACCTCCAGGGCTGGCAGGGAGACCTCCAGGGCTGGCAGGCAGGCAGGCAGGGCTGTGTGGCTGGGGAGGGCAGGCTGGCAGGCAGGTAGGCCGTGCTGCTGCCAGGGCTGGAAGGCTGACCTCCAGGGCAGGCAGGCAGGCAGACCTCCAGGGCAGGCAGGCAGGTAGGCCGTGCTGCTGCCAGGGCTGGCAGGCTGACCTCCAGGGCAGGCAGGCAGGCAGGCAGACCTCCAGGGCTGGCAGGCTGACCTCCAGGGCAGGCAGGCAGGCAGGCAGGCAGACCTCCAGGGCTAACAGGCTGACCTCCAGGGCTGGCAGGCTGACCTCCAGGGCTGGAAGGCAGGATGGCAGACCTCCAGGGCAGGCAGGCAGGCAGGCAGGCAGGCAGGCAGACCTCCAGGGCTGGCAGGGAGACCTCCAGGGCTGGCAGGCAGGCAGGCAGGGCTGTGTGGCTGGGGAGGGCAGGCTGGCAGGCAGGTAGGCCGTGCTGCTGCCAGGGCTGGAAGGCTGACCTCCAGGGCAGGCAGGCAGGCAGACCTCCAGGGCAGGCAGGCAGGTAGGCCGTGCTGCTGCCAGGGCTGGCAGGCTGACCTCCAGGGCAGGCAGGCAGGCAGGCAGACCTCCAGGGCTGGCAGGCTGACCTCCAGGGCAGGCAGGCAGGCAGGCAGGCAGACCTCCAGGGCTAACAGGCTGACCTCCAGGGCTGGCAGGCTGACCTCCAGGGCTGGAAGGCAGGATGGCAGACCTCCAGGGCAGGCAGGCAGGCAGGCAGGCAGGCAGGCAGACCTCCAGGGCTGGCAGGGAGACCTCCAGGGCTGGCAGGCAGGCAGGCAGGGCTGTGTGGCTGGGGAGGGCAGGCTGGCAGGCAGGTAGGCCGTGCTGCTGCCAGGGCTGGAAGGCTGACCTCCAGGGCAGGCAGGCAGGCAGACCTCCAGGGCAGGCAGGCAGGTAGGCCGTGCTGCTGCCAGGGCTGGCAGGCTGACCTCCAGGGCAGGCAGGCAGGCAGGCAGACCTCCAGGGCTGGCAGGCTGACCTCCAGGGCAGGCAGGCAGGCAGGCAGGCAGACCTCCAGGGCTAACAGGCTGACCTCCAGGGCTGGCAGGCTGACCTCCAGGGCTGGAAGGCAGGATGGCAGACCTCCAGGGCAGGCAGGCAGGCAGGCAGGCAGGCAGGCAGACCTCCAGGGCTGGCAGGGAGACCTCCAGGGCTGGCAGGCAGGCAGGCAGGGCTGTGTGGCTGGGGAGGGCAGGCTGGCAGGCAGGTAGGCCGTGCTGCTGCCAGGGCTGGAAGGCTGACCTCCAGGGCAGGCAGGCAGGCAGACCTCCAGGGCAGGCAGGCAGGTAGGCCGTGCTGCTGCCAGGGCTGGCAGGCTGACCTCCAGGGCAGGCAGGCAGGCAGGCAGACCTCCAGGGCTGGCAGGCTGACCTCCAGGGCAGGCAGGCAGGCAGGCAGGCAGACCTCCAGGGCTAACAGGCTGACCTCCAGGGCTGGCAGGCTGACCTCCAGGGCTGGAAGGCAGGATGGCAGACCTCCAGGGCAGGCAGGCAGGCAGGCAGGCAGGCAGGCAGACCTCCAGGGCTGGCAGGGAGACCTCCAGGGCTGGCAGGCAGGCAGGCAGGGCTGTGTGGCTGGGGAGGGCAGGCTGGCAGGCAGGTAGGCCGTGCTGCTGCCAGGGCTGGAAGGCTGACCTCCAGGGCAGGCAGGCAGGCAGACCTCCAGGGCAGGCAGGCAGGTAGGCCGTGCTGCTGCCAGGGCTGGCAGGCTGACCTCCAGGGCAGGCAGGCAGGCAGGCAGACCTCCAGGGCTGGCAGGCTGACCTCCAGGGCAGGCAGGCAGGCAGGCAGGCAGACCTCCAGGGCTAACAGGCTGACCTCCAGGGCTGGCAGGCTGACCTCCAGGGCTGGAAGGCAGGATGGCAGACCTCCAGGGCAGGCAGGCAGGCAGGCAGGCAGGCAGGCAGACCTCCAGGGCTGGCAGGGAGACCTCCAGGGCTGGCAGGCAGGCAGGCAGGGCTGTGTGGCTGGGGAGGGCAGGCTGGCAGGCAGGTAGGCCGTGCTGCTGCCAGGGCTGGAAGGCTGACCTCCAGGGCAGGCAGGCAGGCAGACCTCCAGGGCAGGCAGGCAGGTAGGCCGTGCTGCTGCCAGGGCTGGCAGGCTGACCTCCAGGGCAGGCAGGCAGGCAGGCAGACCTCCAGGGCTGGCAGGCTGACCTCCAGGGCAGGCAGGCAGGCAGGCAGGCAGACCTCCAGGGCTAACAGGCTGACCTCCAGGGCTGGCAGGCTGACCTCCAGGGCTGGAAGGCAGGATGGCAGACCTCCAGGGCAGGCAGGCAGGCAGGCAGGCAGGCAGGCAGACCTCCAGGGCTGGCAGGGAGACCTCCAGGGCTGGCAGGCAGGCAGGCAGGGCTGTGTGGCTGGGGAGGGCAGGCTGGCAGGCAGGTAGGCCGTGCTGCTGCCAGGGCTGGAAGGCTGACCTCCAGGGCAGGCAGGCAGGCAGACCTCCAGGGCAGGCAGGCAGGTAGGCCGTGCTGCTGCCAGGGCTGGCAGGCAGACCTCCAGGGCTAACAGGCTGACCTCCAGGGCAGGCAGGCAGACCTCCAGGGCAGGCAGTGCTGCTACCAGGGCTGGATAGCAGACCTCCAGGGCAGGCAGGCAGACCTCCAGGGCAGGCAGGCAGACCTCCAGGGCAGGCAGGCAGACCTCCAGGGCTGGATAGCTGACCTCCAGGGCTAACAGGCAGACCTCCAGGGCTGGCAGGCTGACCTCCAGGGCAGGCAGTGCTGCTGCCAGGGCAGGCAGGCAGACCTCCAGGGCTAACAGGCAGGCAGGCAGACCTCCAGGGCTGGATAGCAGACCTCCAGGGCTAACAGGCTGACCTCCAGGCCAGGCAGTGCTGCTGCCAGGGCAGGCAGGCAGACCTCCAGGGCAGGCAGTGCTGCTACCAGGGCAGGCAGTGCTGCTACCAGGGCTGGAAGGCAGACCTCCAGGGCTAACAGGCAGACCTCCAGGGCAGGCAGGCAGACCTCCAGGGCAGGCAGGCAGACCTCCAGGGCTGGATAGCTGACCTCCAGGGCTAACAGGCAGACCTCCAGGGCTGGCAGGCTGACCTCCAGGGCAGGCAGTGCTGCTGCCAGGGCAGGCAGGCAGACCTCCAGGGCTAACAGGCAGGCAGGCAGACCTCCAGGGCTGGATAGCAGACCTCCAGGGCTAACAGGCAGGCAGGCAGACCTCCAGGGCTGGATAGCAGACCTCCAGGGCTAACAGGCTGACCTCCAGGGCTAACAGGCAGGCAGGCAGACCTCCAGGGCTGGATAGCAGACCTCCAGGGCTAACAGGCTGACCTCCAGGCCAGGCAGTGCTGCTGCCAGGGCAGGCAGGCAGACCTCCAGGGCAGGCAGTGCTGCTACCAGGGCAGGCAGTGCTGCTACCAGGGCTGGAAGGCAGACCTCCAGGGCTAACAGGCAGACCTCCAGGGCAGGCAGGCAGACCTCCAGGGCAGGCAGGCAGACCTCCAGGGCTGGATAGCTGACCTCCAGGGCTAACAGGCAGACCTCCAGGGCTGGCAGGCTGACCTCCAGGGCAGGCAGTGCTGCTGCCAGGGCAGGCAGGCAGACCTCCAGGGCTAACAGGCAGGCAGGCAGACCTCCAGGGCTGGATAGCAGACCTCCAGGGCTAACAGGCAGGCAGGCAGACCTCCAGGGCTAACAGGCAGACCTCC
>NW_027102784.1:0-69578 GCF_036373705.1 Amia ocellicauda | reverse complement strand
GAAACACAACTGAATGTTGTAAAATTCCATTTGTATGCATATGTATTGCAATTGAGCACATCAAACTTTACAGAATGAAGATATTGCAAAACCATCCAAAACAAGCTTCTTTCAGTCTGATATGCTCCCACACTATACTTTAGAGCACTCTCTGTCATAGGTGAAGAGTTTACATGTATATTTGCAAGATAACATTACAATTCATCAAACTCTTGAAACCAAGTCAGTTCTGACCTGAAACAACATGAAATGTTGTAAAATTCCATTTGTATGCATATGTATTGCAATTGAGCACATCAAACTTTACAGAATGAAGTTATTGCAAAACCATCCAAAACAAGCTTCTTTCAGTCTGATATGCTCCCACACTATACTTTAGAGCACTCTCTGTCATAGGTGAAGAGTTTACATGTATATTTGCAAGATAACATTACAATTCATCAAACTCTTGAAACCAAGTCAGTTCTGACCTGAAACAACATGAAATGTTGTAAAATTCCATTTGTATGCATATGTATTGCAATTGAGCACATCAAACTTTACAGAATGAAGTTATTGCAAAACCATCCAAAACAAGCTTCTTTCAGTCTGATATGCTCCCACACTATACTTTAGAGCACTCTCTGTCATAGGTGAAGAGTTTACATGTATATTTGCAAGATAACTTACAATTCATCAAACTCTTGAAACCAAGTCAGTTCTGACCTGAAACAACATGAAATGTTGTAAAATTCCATTTGTAAGCATATGTATTGCAATTGAGCACATCAAACTTTACAGAATGAAGTTATTGCAAAACCATCCAAAACAAGCTTCTTTCAGTCTGATATGCTCCCACACTATACTTTAGAGCACTCTCTGTCATAGGTGAAGAGTTTACATGTATATTTGCAAGATAACATTACAATTCATCAAACTCTTGAACCAAGTCAGTTCTGACCTGAAACAACATGAAATGTTGTAAAATTCCATTTGTAAGCATATGTATTGCAATTGAGCACATCAAACTTTACAGAATGAAGATATTGCAAAACCATCCAAAACAAGCTTCTTTCAGTCTGATATGCTCCCACACTATACTTTAGAGCACTCTCTGTCATAGGTGAAGAGTTTACATGTATATTTGCAAGATAACATTCCAATTCATCAAACTCTTGAAACCAAGTCAGTTCTGACCTGAAACACCATGAAATGTTGTAAAATTCCATTTGTATGCATATGTATTGCAATTGAGCACATCAAACTTTACAGAATGAAGTTATTGCAAAACCATCCAAAACAAGCTTCTTCAGTCTGATATGCTCCCACACTATACTTTAGAGCACTCTCTGTCATAGGTGAAGAGTTTACATGTATATTTGCAAGATAACATTCCAATTCATCAAACTCTTGAAACCAAGTCAGTTCTGACCTGAAACAACATGAAATGTTGTAAAATTCCATTTGTATGCATATGTATTGCAATTGAGCACATCAAACTTTACAGAATGAAGTTATTGCAAAACCATCCAAAACAAGCTTCTTTCAGTCTGATATGCTCCCACACTATACTTTAGAGCACTCTCTGTCATAGGTGAAGAGTTTACATGTATATTTGCAAGATAACATTCCAATTCATCAAACTCTTGAAACCAAGTCAGTTCTGACCTGAAACAACATGAAATGTTGTAAAATTCCATTTGTAAGCATATGTATTGCAATTGAGCACATCAAACTTTACAGAATGAAGTTATTGCAAAACCATCCAAAACAAGCTTCTTTCAGTCTGATATGCTCCCACACTATACTTTAGAGCACTCTCTGTCATAGGTGAAGAGTTTACATGTATATTTGCAAGATAACATTCCAATTCATCAAACTCTTGAAACCAAGTCAGTTCTGACCTGAAACAACATGAAATGTTGTAAAATTCCATTTGTAAGCATATGTATTGCAATTGAGCACATCAAACTTTACAGAATGAAGTTATTGCAAAACCATCCAAAACAAGCTTCTTTCAGTCTGATACGCTCCCACACTATACTTTAGAGCACTCTCTGTCATAGGTGAAGAGTTTACATGTATATTTGCAAGATAACATTACAATTCATCAAACTCTTGAAACCAAGTCAGTTCTGACCTGAAACAACATGAAATGTTGTAAAATTCCATTTGTAAGCATATGTATTGCAATTGAGCACATCAAACTTTACAGAATGAAGTTATTGCAAAACCATCCAAAACAAGCTTCTTTCAGTCTGATACGCTCCCACACTATACTTTAGAGCACTCTCTGTCATAGGTGAAGAGTTTACATGTATATTTGCAAGATAAATTACAATTCATCAAACTCTTGAAACCAAGTCAGTTCTGACCTGAAACAACATGAAATGTTGTAAAATTCCATTTGTAAGCATATGTATTGCAATTGAGCACATCAAACTTTACAGAATGAAGATATTGCAAAACCATCCAAAACAAGCTTCTTTCAGTCTGATATGCTCCCACACTATACTTTAGAGCACTCTCTGTCATAGGTGAAGAGTTTACATGTATATTTGCAAGATAACATTCCAATTCATCAAACTCTTGAAACCAAGTCAGTTCTGACCTGAAACACCATGAAATGTTGTAAAATTCCATTTGTATGCATATGTATTGCAATTGAGCACATCAAACTTTACAGAATGAAGTTATTGCAAAACCATCCAAAACAAGCTTCTTCAGTCTGATATGCTCCCACACTATACTTTAGAGCACTCTCTGTCATAGGTGAAGAGTTTACATGTATATTTGCAAGATAACATTCCAATTCATCAAACTCTTGAAACCAAGTCAGTTCTGACCTGAAACAACATGAAATGTTGTAAAATTCCATTTGTAAGCATATGTATTGCAATTGAGCACATCAAACTTTACAGAATGAAGTTATTGCAAAACCATCCAAAACAAGCTTCTTTCAGTCTGATATGCTCCCACACTATACTTTAGAGCACTCTCTGTCATAGGTGAAGAGTTTACATGTATATTTGCAAGATAACATTCCAATTCATCAAACTCTTGAAACCAAGTCAGTTCTGACCTGAAACAACATGAAATGTTGTAAAATTCCATTTGTAAGCATATGTATTGCAATTGAGCACATCAAACTTTACAGAATGAAGTTATTGCAAAACCATCCAAAACAAGCTTCTTTCAGTCTGATATGCTCCCACACTATACTTTAGAGCACTCTCTGTCATAGGTGAAGAGTTTACATGTATATTTGCAAGATAACATTACAATTCATCAAACTCTTGAAACCAAGTCAGTTCTGACCTGAAACAACATGAAATGTTGTAAAATTCCATTTGTAAGCATATGTATTGCAATTGAGCACATCAAACTTTACAGAATGAAGATATTGCAAAACCATCCAAAACAAGCTTCTTTCAGTCTGATATGCTCCCACACTATACTTTAGAGCACTCTCTGTCATAGGTGAAGAGTTTACATGTATATTTGCAAGATAACATTCCAATTCATCAAACTCTTGAAACCAAGTCAGTTCTGACCTGAAACACCATGAAATGTTGTAAAATTCCATTTGTATGCATATGTATTGCAATTGAGCACATCAAACTTTACAGAATGAAGTTATTGCAAAACCATCCAAAACAAGCTTCTTTCAGTCTGATATGCTCCCACACTATACTTTAGAGCACTCTCTGTCATAGGTGAAGAGTTTACATGTAAATTTGCAAGATAACATTCCAATTCATCAAACTCTTGAAACCAAGTCAGTTCTGACCTGAAACAACATGAAATGTTGTAAAATTCCATTTGTAAGCATATGTATTGCAATTGAGCACATCAAACTTTACAGAATGAAGTTATTGCAAAACCATCCAAAACAAGCTTCTTTCAGTCTGATACGCTCCCACACTATACTTTAGAGCACTCTCTGTCATAGGTGAAGAGTTTACATGTATATTTGCAAGATAACATTACAATTCATCAAACTCTTGAAACCAAGTCAGTTCTGACCTGAAACAACATGAAATGTTGTAAAATTCCATTTGTAAGCATATGTATTGCAATTGAGCACATCAAACTTTACAGAATGAAGTTATTGCAAAACCATCCAAAACAAGCTTCTTTCAGTCTGATATGCTCCCACACTATACTTTAGAGCACTCTCTGTCATAGGTGAAGAGTTTACATGTATATTTGCAAGATAAATTACAATTCATCAAACTCTTGAAACCAAGTCAGTTCTGACCTGAAACAACATGAAATGTTGTAAAATTCCATTTGTAAGCATATGTATTGCAATTGAGCACATCAAACTTTACAGAATGAAGATATTGCAAAACCATCCAAAACAAGCTTCTTTCAGTCTGATATGCTCCCACACTATACTTTAGAGCACTCTCTGTCATAGGTGAAGAGTTTACATGTATATTTGCAAGATAACATTCCAATTCATCAAACTCTTGAAACCAAGTCAGTTCTGACCTGAAACACCATGAAATGTTGTAAAATTCCATTTGTATGCATATGTATTGCAATTGAGCACATCAAACTTTACAGAATGAAGTTATTGCAAAACCATCCAAAACAAGCTTCTTCAGTCTGATATGCTCCCACACTATACTTTAGAGCACTCTCTGTCATAGGTGAAGAGTTTACATGTATATTTGCAAGATAACATTCCAATTCATCAAACTCTTGAAACCAAGTCAGTTCTGACCTGAAACAACATGAAATGTTGTAAAATTCCATTTGTAAGCATATGTATTGCAATTGAGCACATCAAACTTTACAGAATGAAGTTATTGCAAAACCATCCAAAACAAGCTTCTTTCAGTCTGATATGCTCCCACACTATACTTTAGAGCACTCTCTGTCATAGGTGAAGAGTTTACATGTATATTTGCAAGATAACATTACAATTCATCAAACTCTTGAAACCAAGTCAGTTCTGACCTGAAACAACATGAAATGTTGTAAAATTCCATTTGTAAGCATATGTATTGCAATTGAGCACATCAAACTTTACAGAATGAAGTTATTGCAAAACCATCCAAAACAAGCTTCTTTCAGTCTGATACGCTCCCACACTATACTTTAGAGCACTCTCTGTCATAGGTGAAGAGTTTACATGTATATTTGCAAGATAACATTACAATTCATCAAACTCTTGAAACCAAGTCAGTTCTGACCTGAAACAACATGAAATGTTGTAAAATTCCATTTGTAAGCATATGTATTGCAATTGAGCACATCAAACTTTACAGAATGAAGATATTGCAAAACCATCCAAAACAAGCTTCTTTCAGTCTGATACGCTCCCACACTATACTTTAGAGCACTCTCTGTCATAGGTGAAGAGTTTACATGTATATTTGCAAGATAACATTCCAATTCATCAAACTCTTGAAACCAAGTCAGTTCTGACCTGAAACACCATGAAATGTTGTAAAATTCCATTTGTATGCATATGTATTGCAATTGAGCACATCAAACTTTACAGAATGAAGTTATTGCAAAACCATCCAAAACAAGCTTCTTCAGTCTGATATGCTCCCACACTATACTTTAGAGCACTCTCTGTCATAGGTGAAGAGTTTACATGTATATTTGCAAGATAACATTCCAATTCATCAAACTCTTGAAACCAAGTCAGTTCTGACCTGAAACAACATGAAATGTTGTAAAATTCCATTTGTAAGCATATGTATTGCAATTGAGCACATCAAACTTTACAGAATGAAGTTATTGCAAAACCATCCAAAACAAGCTTCTTTCAGTCTGATATGCTCCCACACTATACTTTAGAGCACTCTCTGTCATAGGTGAAGAGTTTACATGTATATTTGCAAGATAACATTCCAATTCATCAAACTCTTGAAACCAAGTCAGTTCTGACCTGAAACAACATGAAATGTTGTAAAATTCCATTTGTAAGCATATGTATTGCAATTGAGCACATCAAACTTTACAGAATGAAGTTATTGCAAAACCATCCAAAACAAGCTTCTTTCAGTCTGATACGCTCCCACACTATACTTTAGAGCACTCTCTGTCATAGGTGAAGAGTTTACATGTATATTTGCAAGATAACATTACAATTCATCAAACTCTTGAAACCAAGTCAGTTCTGACCTGAAACAACATGAAATGTTGTAAAATTCCATTTGTAAGCATATGTATTGCAATTGAGCACATCAAACTTTACAGAATGAAGTTATTGCAAAACCATCCAAAACAAGCTTCTTTCAGTCTGATACGCTCCCACACTATACTTTAGAGCACTCTCTGTCATAGGTGAAGAGTTTACATGTATATTTGCAAGATAAATTACAATTCATCAAACTCTTGAAACCAAGTCAGTTCTGACCTGAAACAACATGAAATGTTGTAAAATTCCATTTGTAAGCATATGTATTGCAATTGAGCACATCAAACTTTACAGAATGAAGTTATTGCAAAACCATCCAAAACAAGCTTCTTTCAGTCTGATATGCTCCCACACTATACTTTAGAGCACTCTCTGTCATAGGTGAAGAGTTTACATGTATATTTGCAAGATAACATTACAATTCATCAAACTCTTGAAACCAAGTCAGTTCTGACCTGAAACAACATGAAATGTTGTAAAATTCCATTTGTAAGCATATGTATTGCAATTGAGCACATCAAACTTTACAGAATGAAGTTATTGCAAAACCATCCAAAACAAGCTTCTTTCAGTCTGATATGCTCCCACACTATACTTTAGAGCACTCTCTGTCATAGGTGAAGAGTTTACATGTATATTTGCAAGATAACATTACAATTCATCAAACTCTTGAAACCAAGTCAGTTCTGACCTGAAACAACATGAAATGTTGTAAAATTCCATTTGTAAGCATATGTATTGCAATTGAGCACATCAAACTTTACAGAATGAAGTTATTGCAAAACCATCCAAAACAAGCTTCTTTCAGTCTGATATGCTCCCACACTATACTTTAGAGCACTCTCTGTCATAGGTGAAGAGTTTACATGTATATTTGCAAGATAACATTACAATTCATCAAACTCTTGAAACCAAGTCAGTTCTGACCTGAAACAACATGAAATGTTGTAAAATTCCATTTGTAAGCATATGTATTGCAATTGAGCACATCAAACTTTACAGAATGAAGTTATTGCAAAACCATCCAAAACAAGCTTCTTTCAGTCTGATATGCTCCCACACTATACTTTAGAGCACTCTCTGTCATAGGTGAAGAGTTTACATGTATATTTGCAAGATAACATTCCAATTCATCAAACTCTTGAAACCAAGTCAGTTCTGACCTGAAACAACATGAAATGTTGTAAAATTCCATTTGTAAGCATATGTATTGCAATTGAGCACATCAAACTTTACAGAATGAAGTTATTGCAAAACCATCCAAAACAAGCTTCTTTCAGTCTGATATGCTCCCACACTATACTTTAGAGCACTCTCTGTCATAGGTGAAGAGTTTACATGTATATTTGCAAGATAACATTCCAATTCATCAAACTCTTGAAACCAAGTCAGTTCTGACCTGAAACAACATGAAATGTTGTAAAATTCCATTTGTAAGCATATGTATTGCAATTGAGAACATCAAACTTTACAGAATGAAGTTATTGCAAAACCATCCAAAACAAGCTTCTTTCAGTCTGATATGCTCCCACACTATACTTTAGAGCACTCTCTGTCATAGGTGAAGAGTTTACATGTATATTTGCAAGATAACATTCCAATTCATCAAACTCTTGAAACCAAGTCAGTTCTGACCTGAAACAACATGAAATGTTGTAAAATTCCATTTGTATGCATATGTATTGCAATTGAGCACATCAAACTTTACAGAATGAAGTTATTGCAAAACCATCCAAAACAAGCTTCTTTCAGTCTGATATGCTCCCACACTATACTTTAGAGCACTCTCTGTCATAGGTGAAGAGTTTACATGTATATTTGCAAGATAACATTACAATTCATCAAACTCTTGAAACCAAGTCAGTTCTGACCTGAAACAACATGAAATGTTGTAAAATTCCATTTGTAAGCATATGTATTGCAATTGAGCACATCAAACTTTACAGAATGAAGTTATTGCAAAACCATCCAAAACAAGCTTCTTTCAGTCTGATATGCTCCCACACTATACTTTAGAGCACTCTTTGTCATAGGTGAAGAGTTTACATGTATATTTGCAAGATAACATTACAATTCATCAAACTCTTGAAACCAAGTCAGTTCTGACCTGAAACAACATGAAATGTTGTAAAATTCCATTTGTAAGCATATGTATTGCAATTGAGCACATCAAACTTTACAGAATGAAGATATTGCAAAACCATCCAAAACAAGCTTCTTTCAGTCTGATATGCTCCCACACTGTACTTTAGAGCACTCTCTGTCATAGGTGAAGAGTTTACATGTATATTTGCAAGATAACATTCCAATTCATCAAACTCTTGAAACCAAGTCAGTTCTGACCTGAAACACCATGAAATGTTGTAAAATTCCATTTGTATGCATATGTATTGCAATTGAGCACATCAAACTTTACAGAATGAAGTTATTGCAAAACCATCCAAAACAAGCTTCTTCAGTCTGATATGCTCCCACACTATACTTTAGAGCACTCTCTGTCATAGGTGAAGAGTTTACATGTATATTTGCAAGATAACATTACAATTCATCAAACTCTTGAAACCAAGTCAGTTCTGACCTGAAACAACATGAAATGTTGTAAAATTCCATTTGTAAGCATATGTATTGCAATTGAGCACATCAAACTTTACAGAATGAAGTTATTGCAAAACCATCCAAAACAAGCTTCTTTCAGTCTGATATGCTCCCACACTATACTTTAGAGCACTCTCTGTCATAGGTGAAGAGTTTACATGTATATTTGCAAGATAACATTACAATTCATCAAACTCTTGAAACCAAGTCAGTTCTGACCTGAAACAACATGAAATGTTGTAAAATTCCATTTGTAAGCATATGTATTGCAATTGAGCACATCAAACTTTACAGAATGAAGTTATTGCAAAACCATCCAAAACAAGCTTCTTTCAGTCTGATATGCTCCCACACTATACTTTAGAGCACTCTCTGTCATAGGTGAAGAGTTTACATGTATATTTGCAAGATAACATTACAATTCATCAAACTCTTGAAACCAAGTCAGTTCTGACCTGAAACAACATGAAATGTTGTAAAATTCCATTTGTAAGCATATGTATTGCAATTGAGCACATCAAACTTTACAGAATGAAGTTATTGCAAAACCATCCAAAACAAGCTTCTTTCAGTCTGATATGCTCCCACACTATACTTTAGAGCACTCTCTGTCATAGGTGAAGAGTTTACATGTATATTTGCAAGATAACATTACAATTCATCAAACTCTTGAAACCAAGTCAGTTCTGACCTGAAACAACATGAAATGTTGTAAAATTCCATTTGTAAGCATATGTATTGCAATTGAGCACATCAAACTTTACAGAATGAAGTTATTGCAAAACCATCCAAAACAAGCTTCTTTCAGTCTGATATGCTCCCACACTATACTTTAGAGCACTCTCTGTCATAGGTGAAGAGTTTACATGTATATTTGCAAGATAAATTACAATTCATCAAACTCTTGAAACCAAGTCAGTTCTGACCTGAAACAACATGAAATGTTGTAAAATTCCATTTGTAAGCATATGTATTGCAATTGAGCACATCAAACTTTACAGAATGAAGATATTGCAAAACCATCCAAAACAAGCTTCTTTCAGTCTGATATGCTCCCACACTATACTTTAGAGCACTCTCTGTCATAGGTGAAGAGTTTACATGTATATTTGCAAGATAACATTCCAATTCATCAAACTCTTGAAACCAAGTCAGTTCTGACCTGAAACACCATGAAATGTTGTAAAATTCCATTTGTATGCATATGTATTGCAATTGAGCACATCAAACTTTACAGAATGAAGTTATTGCAAAACCATCCAAAACAAGCTTCTTCAGTCTGATATGCTCCCACACTATACTTTAGAGCACTCTCTGTCATAGGTGAAGAGTTTACATGTATATTTGCAAGATAACATTACAATTCATCAAACTCTTGAAACCAAGTCAGTTCTGACCTGAAACAACATGAAATGTTGTAAAATTCCATTTGTAAGCATATGTATTGCAATTGAGCACATCAAACATTACAGAATGAAGTTATTGCAAAACCATCCAAAACAAGCTTCTTTCAGTCTGATACGCTCCCACACTATACTTTAGAGCACTCTCTGTCATAGGTGAAGAGTTTACATGTATATTTGCAAGATAACATTACAATTCATCAAACTCTTGAAACCAAGTCAGTTCTGACCTGAAACAACATGAAATGTTGTAAAATTCCATTTGTAAGCATATGTATTGCAATTGAGCACATCAAACTTTACAGAATGAAGTTATTGCAAAACCATCCAAAACAAGCTTCTTTCAGTCTGATATGCTCCCACACTATACTTTAGAGCACTCTCTGTCATAGGTGAAGAGTTTACATGTATATTTGCAAGATAACATTACAATTCATCAAACTCTTGAAACCAAGTCAGTTCTGACCTGAAACAACATGAAATGTTGTAAAATTCCATTTGTAAGCATATGTATTGCAATTGAGCACATCAAACTTTACAGAATGAAGATATTGCAAAACCATCCAAAACAAGCTTCTTTCAGTCTGATATGCTCCCACACTATACTTTAGAGCACTCTCTGTCATAGGTGAAGAGTTTACATGTATATTTGCAAGATAACATTCCAATTCATCAAACTCTTGAAACCAAGTCAGTTCTGACCTGAAACAACATGAAATGTTGTAAAATTCCATTTGTAAGCATATGTATTGCAATTGAGCACATCAAACTTTACAGAATGAAGTTATTGCAAAACCATCCAAAACAAGCTTCTTTCAGTCTGATATGCTCCCACACTATACTTTAGAGCACTCTCTGTCATAGGTGAAGAGTTTACATGTATATTTGCAAGATAACATTCCAATTCATCAAACTCTTGAAACCAAGTCAGTTCTGACCTGAAACAACATGAAATGTTGTAAAATTCCATTTGTAAGCATATGTATTGCAATTGAGCACATCAAACTTTACAGAATGAAGATATTGCAAAACCATCCAAAACAAGCTTCTTTCAGTCTGATATGCTCCCACACTATACTTTAGAGCACTCTCTGTCATAGGTGAAGAGTTTACATGTATATTTGCAAGATAACATTACAATTCATCAAACTCTTGAAACCAAGTCAGTTCTGACCTGAAACAACATGAAATGTTGTAAAATTCCATTTGTAAGCATATGTATTGCAATTGAGCACATCAAACTTTACAGAATGAAGTTATTGCAAAACCATCCAAAACAAGCTTCTTTCAGTCTGATATGCTCCCACACTATACTTTAGAGCACTCTCTGTCATAGGTGAAGAGTTTACATGTATATTTGCAAGATAACATTACAATTCATCAAACTCTTGAAACCAAGTCAGTTCTGACCTGAAACAACATGAAATGTTGTAAAATTCCATTTGTAAGCATATGTATTGCAATTGAGCACATCAAACTTTACAGAATGAAGATATTGCAAAACCATCCAAAACAAGCTTCTTTCAGTCTGATATGCTCCCACACTATACTTTAGAGCACTCTCTGTCATAGGTGAAGAGTTTACATGTATATTTGCAAGATAACATTCCAATTCATCAAACTCTTGAAACCAAGTCAGTTCTGACCTGAAACAACATGAAATGTTGTAAAATTCCATTTGTAAGCATATGTATTGCAATTGAGCACATCAAACTTTACAGAATGAAGTTATTGCAAAACCATCCAAAACAAGCTTCTTTCAGTCTGATATGCTCCCACACTATACTTTAGAGCACTCTCTGTCATAGGTGAAGAGTTTACATGTATATTTGCAAGATAACATTCCAATTCATCAAACTCTTGAAACCAAGTCAGTTCTGACCTGAAACAACATGAAATGTTGTAAAATTCCATTTGTAAGCATATGTATTGCAATTGAGCACATCAAACTTTACAGAATGAAGATATTGCAAAACCATCCAAAACAAGCTTCTTTCAGTCTGATATGCTCCCACACTATACTTTAGAGCACTCTCTGTCATAGGTGAAGAGTTTACATGTATATTTGCAAGATAACATTACAATTCATCAAACTCTTGAAACCAAGTCAGTTCTGACCTGAAACAACATGAAATGTTGTAAAATTCCATTTGTAAGCATATGTATTGCAATTGAGCACATCAAACTTTACAGAATGAAGTTATTGCAAAACCATCCAAAACAAGCTTCTTTCAGTCTGATATGCTCCCACACTATACTTTAGAGCACTCTCTGTCATAGGTGAAGAGTTTACATGTATATTTGCAAGATAACATTCCAATTCATCAAACTCTTGAAACCAAGTCAGTTCTGACCTGAAACAACATGAAATGTTGTAAAATTCCATTTGTAAGCATATGTATTGCAATTGAGCACATCAAACTTTACAGAATGAAGATATTGCAAAACCATCCAAAACAAGCTTCTTTCAGTCTGATATGCTCCCACACTATACTTTAGAGCACTCTCTGTCATAGGTGAAGAGTTTACATGTATATTTGCAAGATAACATTACAATTCATCAAACTCTTGAAACCAAGTCAGTTCTGACCTGAAACAACATGAAATGTTGTAAAATTCCATTTGTAAGCATATGTATTGCAATTGAGCACATCAAACTTTACAGAATGAAGTTATTGCAAAACCATCCAAAACAAGCTTCTTTCAGTCTGATATGCTCCCACACTATACTTTAGAGCACTCTCTGTCAAAGGTGAAGAGTTTACATGTATATTTGCAAGATAACATTCCAATTCATCAAACTCTTGAAACCAAGTCAGTTTTGACCTGAAACAACATGAAATGTTGTAAAATTCCATTTGTAAGCATATGTATTGCAATTGAGCACATCAAACTTTACAGAATGAAGTTATTGCAAAACCATCCAAAACAAGCTTCTTTCAGTCTGATATGCTCCCACACTATACTTTAGAGCACTCTCTGTCATAGGTGAAGAGTTTACATGTATATTTGCAAGATAACATTACAATTCATCAAACTCTTGAAACCAAGTCAGTTCTGACCTGAAACAACATGAAATGTTGTAAAATTCCATTTGTAAGCATATGTATTGCAATTGAGCACATCAAACTTTACAGAATGAAGTTATTGCAAAACCATCCAAAACAAGCTTCTTTCAGTCTGATATGCTCCCACACTATACTTTAGAGCACTCTCTGTCATAGGTGAAGAGTTTACATGTATATTTGCAAGATAACATTACAATTCATCAAACTCTTGAAACCAAGTCAGTTCTGACCTGAAACAACATGAAATGTTGTAAAATTCCATTTGTATGCATATGTATTGCAATTGAGCACATCAAACTTTACAGAATGAAGTTATTGCAAAACCATCCAAAACAAGCTTCTTTCAGTCTGATATGCTCCCACACTATACTTTAGAGCACTCTCTGTCATAGGTGAAGAGTTTACATGTATATTTGCAAGATAACTACAATTCATCAAACTCTTGAAACCAAGTCAGTTCTGACCTGAAACAACATGAAATGTTGTAAAATTCCATTTGTAAGCATATGTATTGCAATTGAGCACATCAAACTTTACAGAATGAAGATATTGCAAAACCATCCAAAACAAGCTTCTTTCAGTCTGATATGCTCCCACATTATACTTTAGAGCACTCTCTGTCATAGGTGAAGAGTTTACATGTATATTTGCAAGATAACATTACAATTCATCAAACTCTTGAAACCAAGTCAGTTCTGACCTGAAACAACATGAAATGTTGTAAAATTCCATTTGTAAGCATATGTATTGCAATTGAGCACATCAAACTTTACAGAATGAAGTTATTGCAAAACCATCCAAAACAAGCTTCTTTCAGTCTGATATGCTCCCACACTATACTTTAGAGCACTCTCTGTCATAGGTGAAGAGTTTACATGTATATTTGCAAGATAACATTCCAATTCATCAAACTCTTGAAACCAAGTCAGTTCTGACCTGAAACAACGTGAAATGTTGTAAAATTCCATTTGTAAGCATATGTATTGCAATTGAGCACATCAAACTTTACAGAATGAAGATATTGCAAAACCATCCAAAACAAGCTTCTTTCAGTCTGATATGCTCCCACACTATACTTTAGAGCACTCTCTGTCATAGGTGAAGAGTTTACATGTATATTTGCAAGATAACATTCCAATTCATCAAACTCTTGAAACCAAGTCAGTTCTGACCTGAAACAACATGAAATGTTGTAAAATTCCATTTGTAAGCATATGTATTGCAATTGAGCACATCAAACTTTACAGAATGAAGATATTGCAAAACCATCCAAAACAAGCTTCTTTCAGTCAGATATGCTCCCACACTATACTTTAGAGCACTCTCTGTCATAGGTGAAGAGTTTACATGTATATTTGCAAGATAACATTCCAATTCATCAAACTCTTGAAACCAAGTCAGTTCTGACCTGAAACAACGTGAAATGTTGTAAAATTCCATTTGTAAGCATATGTATTGCAATTGAGCACATCAAACTTTACAGAATGAAGATATTGCAAAACCATCCAAAACAAGCTTCTTTCAGTCTGATATGCTCCCACACTATACTTTAGAGCACTCTCTGTCATAGGTGAAGAGTTTACATGTATATTTGCAAGATAACATTCCAATTCATCAAACTCTTGAAACCAAGTCAGTTCTGACCTGAAACAACATGAAATGTTGTAAAATTCCATTTGTAAGCATATGTATTGCAATTGAGCACATCAAACTTTACAGAATGAAGATATTGCAAAACCATCCAAAACAAGCTTCTTTCAGTCTGATATGCTCCCACACTATACTTTAGAGCACTCTCTGTCATAGGTGAAGAGTTTACATGTATATTTGCAAGATAACATTCCAATTCATCAAACTCTTGAAACCAAGTCAGTTCTGACCTGAAACAACATGAAATGTTGTAAAATTCCATTTGTAAGCATATGTATTGCAATTGAGCACATCAAACTTTACAGAATGAAGTTATTGCAAAACCATCCAAAACAAGCTTCTTTCAGTCTGATATGCTCCCACACTATACTTTAGAGCACTCTCTGTCATAGGTGAAGAGTTTACATGTATATTTGCAAGATAACATTCCAATTCATCAAACTCTTGAAACCAAGTCAGTTCTGACCTGAAACAACATGAAATGTTGTAAAATTCCATTTGTAAGCATATGTATTGCAATTGAGCACATCAAACTTTACAGAATGAAGATATTGCGAAACCATCCAAAACAAGCTTCTTTCAGTCAGATATGCTCCCACACTATACTTTAGAGCACTCTCTGTCATAGGTGAAGAGTTTACATGTATATTTGCAAGATAACATTACAATTCATCAAACTCTTGAAACCAAGTCAGTTCTGACCTGAAACAACATGAAATGTTGTAAAATTCCATTTGTAAGCATATGTATTGCAATTGAGCACATCAAACTTTACAGAATGAAGATATTGCAAAACCATCCAAAACAAGCTTCTTTCAGTCTGATATGCTCCCACACTATACTTCAGAGCACTCTCGGTCATAGGTGAAGAGTTTACATGTATATTTGCAAGATAACATTCCAATTCATCAAACTCTTGAAACCAAGTCAGTTCTGACCTGAAACAACATGAAATGTTGTAAAATTCCATTTGTATGCATATGTATTGCAATTGAGCACATCAAACTTTACAGAATGAAGTTATTGCAAAACCATCCAAAACAAGCTTCTTTCAGTCTGATATGCTCCCACACTATACTTTAGAGCACTCTCTGTCATAGGTGAAGAGTTTACATGTATATTTGCAAGATAACATTCCAATTCATCAAACTCTTGAAACCAAGTCAGTTCTGACCTGAAACAACATGAAATGTTGTAAAATTCCATTTGTAAGCATATGTATTGCAATTGAGCACATCAAACTTTACAGAATGAAGATATTGCGAAACCATCCAAAACAAGCTTCTTTCAGTCAGATATGCTCCCACACTATACTTTAGAGCACTCTCTGTCATAGGTGAAGAGTTTACATGTATATTTGCAAGATAACATTACAATTCATCAAACTCTTGAAACCAAGTCAGTTCTGACCTGAAACAACATGAAATGTTGTAAAATTCCATTTGTAAGCATATGTATTGCAATTGAGCACATCAAACTTTACAGAATGAAGATATTGCAAAACCATCCAAAACAAGCTTCTTTCAGTCTGATATGCTCCCACACTATACTTCAGAGCACTCTCGGTCATAGGTGAAGAGTTTACATGTATATTTGCAAGATAACATTCCAATTCATCAAACTCTTGAAACCAAGTCAGTTCTGACCTGAAACAACATGAAATGTTGTAAAATTCCATTTGTATGCATATGTATTGCAATTGAGCACATCAAACTTTACAGAATGAAGTTATTGCAAAACCATCCAAAACAAGCTTCTTTCAGTCTGATATGCTCCCACACTATACTTCAGAGCACTCTCTGTCATAGGTGAAGAGTTTACATGTATATTTGCAAGATAACATTCCAATTCATCAAACTCTTGAAACCAAGTCAGTTCTGACCTGAAACAACATGAAATGTTGTAAAATTCCATTTGTAAGCATATGTATTGCAATTGAGCACATCAAACTTTACAGAATGAAGTTATTGCAAAACCATCCAAAACATGCTTCTTTCAGTCTGATATGCTCCCACACTATACTTTAGAGCACTCTCTGTCATAGGTGAAGAGTTTACATGTATATTTGCAAGATAACATTACAATTCATCAAACTCTTGAAACCAAGTCAGTTCTGACCTGAAACAACATGAAATGTTGTAAAATTCCATTTGTAAGCATATGTATTGCAATTGAGCACATCAAGCTTTACAGAATGAAGATATTGCAAAACCATCCAAAACAAGCTTCTTTCAGTCTGATATGCTCCCACACTATACTTTAGAGCACTCTCTGTCATAGGTGAAGAGTTTACATGTATATTTGCAAGATAACATTACAATTCATCAAACTCTTGAAACCAAGTCAGTTCTGACCTGAAACAACATGAAATGTTGTAAAATTCCATTTGTATGCATATGTATTGCAATTGAGCACATCAAACTTTACAGAATGAAGTTATTGCAAAACCATCCAAAACAAGCTTCTTTCAGTCTGATATGCTCCCACACTATACTTTAGAGCACTCTCTGTCATAGGTGAAGAGTTTACATGTATATTTGCAAGATAACATTACAATTCATCAAACTCTTGAAACCAAGTCAGTTCTGACCTGAAACAACATGAAATGTTGTAAAATTCCATTTGTAAGCATATGTATTGCAATTGAGCACATCAAACTTTACAGAATGAAGTTATTGCAAAACCATCCAAAACATGCTTCTTTCAGTCTGATATGCTCCCACACTATACTTTAGAGCACTCTCTGTCATAGGTGAAGAGTTTACATGTATATTTGCAAGATAACATTCCAATTCATCAAACTCTTGAAACCAAGTCAGTTCTGACCTGAAACAACATGAAATGTTGTAAAATTCCATTTGTAAGCATATGTATTGCAATTGAGCACATCAAACTTTACAGAATGAAGTTATTGCAAAACCATCCAAAACAAGCTTCTTTCAGTCTGATATGCTCCCACACTATACTTTAGAGCACTCTCTGTCATAGGTGAAGAGTTTACATGTATATTTGCAAGATAACATTCCAATTCATCAAACTCTTGAAACCAAGTCAGTTCTGACCTGAAACAACATGAAATGTTGTAAAATTCCATTTGTAAGCATATGTATTGCAATTGAGCACATCAAACTTTACAGAATGAAGTTATTGCAAAACCATCCAAAACAAGCTTCTTTCAGTCTGATATGCTCCCACACTATACTTTAGAGCACTCTCTGTCATAGGTGAAGAGTTTACATGTATATTTGCAAGATAACATTCCAATTCATCAAACTCTTGAAACCAAGTCAGTTCTGACCTGAAACAACATGAAATGTTGTAAAATTCCATTTGTAAGCATATGTATTGCAATTGAGCACATCAAACTTTACAGAATGAAGTTATTGCAAAACCATCCAAAACAAGCTTCTTTCAGTCTGATATGCTCCCACACTATACTTTAGAGCACTCTCTGTCATAGGTGAAGAGTTTACATGTATATTTGCAAGATAACATTACAATTCATCAAACTCTTGAAACCAAGTCAGTTCTGACCTGAAACAACATGAAATGTTGTAAAATTCCATTTGTAAGCATATGTATTGCAATTGAGCACATCAAACTTTACAGAATGAAGATATTGCAAAACCATCCAAAACAAGCTTCTTTCAGTCTGATATGCTCCCACACTATACTTTAGAGCACTCTCTGTCATAGGTGAAGAGTTTACATGTATATTTGCAAGATAACATTCCAATTCATCAAACTCTTGAAACCAAGTCAGTTCTGACCTGAAACAACATGAAATGTTGTAAAATTCCATTTGTAAGCATATGTATTGCAATTGAGCACATCAAACTTTACAGAATGAAGTTATTGCAAAACCATCCAAAACAAGCTTCTTTCAGTCTCATATGCTCCCACACTATACTTTAGAGCACTCTCTGTCATAGGTGAAGAGTTTACATGTATATTTGCAAGATAACATTCCAATTCATCAAACTCTTGAAACCAAGTCAGTTCTGACCTGAAACAACATGAAATGTTGTAAAATTCCATTTGTAAGCATATGTATTGCAATTGAGCACATCAAACTTTACAGAATGAAGTTATTGCAAAACCATCCAAAACAAGCTTCTTTCAGTCTCATATTCTCCCACACTATACTTTAGAGCACTCTCTGTCATAGGTGAAGAGTTTACATGTATATTTGCAAGATAACATTCCAATTCATCAAACTCTTGAAACCAAGTCAGTTCTGACCTGAAACAACATGAAATGTTGTAAAATTCCATTTGTAAGCATATGTATTGCAATTGAGCACATCAAACTTTACAGAATGAAGATATTGCAAAACCATCCAAAACAAGCTTCTTTCAGTCAGATATGCTCCCACACTATACTTTAGAGCACTCTCTGTCATAGGTGAAGAGTTTACATGTATATTTGCAAGATAACATTACAATTCATCAAACTCTTGAAACCAAGTCAGTTCTGACCTGAAACAACATGAAATGTTGTAAAATTCCATTTGTAAGCATATGTATTGCAATTGAGCACATCAAACTTTACAGAATGAAGATATTGCAAAACCATCCAAAACAAGCTTCTTTCAGTCTGATATGCTCCCACACTATACTTCAGAGCACTCTCTGTCATAGGTGAAGAGTTTACATGTATATTTGCAAGATAACATTACAATTCATCAAACTCTTGAAACCAAGTCAGTTCTGACCTGAAACAACATGAAATGTTGTAAAATTCCATTTGTAAGCATATGTATTGCAATTGAGCACATCAAACTTTACAGAATGAAGATATTGCAAAACCATCCAAAACAAGCTTCTTTCAGTCTGATATGCTCCCACACTATACTTCAGAGCACTCTCTGTCATAGGTGAAGAGTTTACATGTATATTTGCAAGATAACATTACAATTCATCAAACTCTTGAAACCAAGTCAGTTCTGACCTGAAACAACATGAAATGTTGTAAAATTCCATTTGTAAGCATATGTATTGCAATTGAGCACATCAAACTTTACAGAATGAAGATATTGCAAAACCATCCAAAACAAGCTTCTTTCAGTCTGATATGCTCCCACACTATACTTTAGAGCACTCTCTGTCATAGGTGAAGAGTTTACGTGTATATTTGCAAGATAACATTACAATTCATCAAACTCTTGAAACCAAGTCAGTTCTGACCTGAAACAACATGAAATGTTGTAAAATTCCATTTGTAAGCATATGTATTGCAATTGAGCACATCAAACTTTACAGAATGAAGTTATTGCAAAACCATCCAAAACATGCTTCTTTCAGTCTGATATGCTCCCACACTATACTTTAGAGCACTCTCTGTCATAGGTGAAGAGTTTACGTGTATATTTGCAAGATAACATTCCAATTCATCAAACTCTTGAAACCAAGTCAGTTCTGACCTGAAACAACATGAAATGTTGTAAAATTCCATTTGTAAGCATATGTATTGCAATTGAGCACATCAAACTTTACAGAATGAAGTTATTGCAAAACCATCCAAAACAAGCTTCTTTCAGTCTGATATGCTCCCACACTATACTTTAGAGCACTCTCTGTCATAGGTGAAGAGTTTACATGTATATTTGCAAGATAACATTCCAATTCATCAAACTCTTGAAACCAAGTCAGTTCTGACCTGAAACAACATGAAATGTTGTAAAATTCCATTTGTAAGCATATGTATTGCAATTGAGCACATCAAACTTTACAGAATGAAGTTATTGCAAAACCATCCAAAACAAGCTTCTTTCAGTCTGATATGCTCCCAAACTATACTTTAGAGCACTCTCTGTCATAGGTGAAGAGTTTACATGTATATTTGCAAGATAACATTCCAATTCATCAAACTCTTGAAACCAAGTCAGTTCTGACCTGAAACAACATGAAATGTTGTAAAATTCCATTTGTAAGCATATGTATTGCAATTGAGCACATCAAACTTTACAGAATGAAGATATTGCAAAACCATCCAAAACAAGCTTCTTTCAGTCTGATATGCTCCCACACTATACTTTAGAGCACTCTCTGTCATAGGTGAAGAGTTTACATGTATATTTGCAAGATAACATTCCAATTCATCAAACTCTTGAAACCAAGTCAGTTCTGACCTGAAACAACATGAAATGTTGTAAAATTCCATTTGTAAGCATATGTATTGCAATTGAGCACATCAAACTTTACAGAATGAAGTTATTGCAAAACCATCGAAAACATG
The DNA here is from genome assembly GCF_036373705.1 of Amia ocellicauda. Classification (NCBI taxonomy): domain Eukaryota; kingdom Metazoa; phylum Chordata; class Actinopteri; order Amiiformes; family Amiidae; genus Amia; species Amia ocellicauda. The sequence goes on along the minus strand of NW_027102784.1, from coordinate 48,483 downwards.
CTTCTTTCAGTCTGATATGCTCCCACACTATACTTTAGAGCACTCTCTGTCATAGGTGAAGAGTTTACATGTATATTTGCAAGATAATATTCCAATTCATCAAACTCTTGAAACCAAGTCAGTTCTGACCTGAAACAACATGAAATGTTGTAAAATTCCATTTGTAAGCATATGTATTGCAATTGAGCACATCAAACTTTACAGAATGAAGTTATTGCAAAACCATCGAAAACATGCTTCTTTCAGTCTGATATGCTCCCACACTATACTTTAGAGCACTCTCTGTCATAGGTGAAGAGTTTACATGTATATTTGCAAGATAACATTCCAATTCATCAAACTCTTGAAACCAAGTCAGTTCTGACCTGAAACAACATGAAATGTTGTAAAATTCCATTTGTAAGCATATGTATTGCAATTGAGCACATCAAACTTTACAGAATGAAGTTATTGCAAAACCATCCAAAACAAGCTTCTTTCAGTCTGATATGCTCCCACACTATACTTTAGAGCACTCTCTGTCATAGGTGAAGAGTTTACATGTATATTTGCAAGATAACATTCCAATTCATCAAACTCTTGAAACCAAGTCAGTTCTGACCTGAAACAACATGAAATGTTGTAAAATTCCATTTGTAAGCATATGTATTGCAATTGAGCACATCAAACTTTACAGAATGAAGTTATTGCAAAACCATCCAAAACAAGCTTCTTTCAGTCTGATATGCTCCCACACTATACTTTAGAGCACTCTCTGTCATAGGTGAAGAGTTTACATGTATATTTGCAAGATAACATTCCAATTCATCAAACTCTTGAAACCAAGTCAGTTCTGACCTGAAACAACATGAAATGTTGTAAAATTCCATTTGTAAGCATATGTATTGCAATTGAGCACATCAAACTTTACAGAATGAAGTTATTGCAAAACCATCCAAAACAAGCTTCTTTCAGTCTGATATGCTCCCACACTATACTTTAGAGCACTCTCTGTCATAGGTGAAGAGTTTACATGTATATTTGCAAGATAACATTCCAATTCATCAAACTCTTGAAACCAAGTCAGTTCTGACCTGAAACAACATGAAATGTTGTAAAATTCCATTTGTAAGCATATGATTTGCAATTGAGCACATCAAACTTTACAGAATGAAGTTATTGCAAAACCATCCAAAACAAGCTTCTTTCAGTCTGATATGCTCCCACACTATACTTTAGAGCACTCTCTGTCATAGGTGAAGAGTTTACATGTATATTTGCAAGATAACATTCCAATTCATCAAACTCTTGAAACCAAGTCAGTTCTGACCTGAAACAGCATGAAATGTTGTAAAATTCCATTTGTAAGCATATGATTTGCAATTGAGCACATCAAACTTTACAGAATGAAGTTATTGCAAAACCATCCAAAACAAGCTTCTTTCAGTCTGATATGCTCCCACACTATACTTTAGAGCACTCTCTGTCATAGGTGAAGAGTTTACATGTATATTTGCAAGATAGCATTACAATTCATCAAACTCTTGAAACCAAGTCAGTTCTGACCTGAAACAACATGAAATGTAGTAAAATTAAATTTGTAAGCATATGTATTGCAATTGAGCACATCAAACTTTACAGAATGAAGTTATTGCAAAACCATCCAAAACAAGCTTCTTTCAGTCTGATATGCTCCCACACTATACTTTAGAGCACTCTCTGTCATAGGTGAAGAGTTTACATGTATATTTGCAAGATAACATTCCAATTCATCAAACTCTTGAAACCAAGTCAGTTCTGACCTGAAACAACATGAAATGTTGTAAAATTCCATTTGTAAGCATATGTATTGCAATTGAGCACATCAAACTTTACAGAATGAAGTTATTGCAAAACCATCCAAAACAAGCTTCTTTCAGTCTGATATGCTCCCACACTATACTTTAGAGCACTCTCTGTCATAGGTGAAGAGTTTACATGTATATTTGCAAGATAACATTCCAATTCATCAAACTCTTGAAACCAAGTCAGTTCTGACCTGAAACAACATGAAATGTTGTAAAATTCCATTTGTAAGCATATGTATTGCAATTGAGCACATCAAACTTTACAGAATGAAGTTATTGCAAAACCATCCAAAACAAGCTTCTTTCAGTCTGATATGCTCCCACACTATACTTTAGAGCACTCTCTGTCATAGGTGAAGAGTTTACATGTATATTTGCAAGATAACATTCCAATTCATCAAACTCTTGAAACCAAGTCAGTTCTGACCTGAAACAACATGAAATGTTGTAAAATTCCATTTGTAAGCATATGTATTGCAATTGAGCACATCAAACTTTACAGAATGAAGTTATTGCAAAACCATCCAAAACAAGCTTCTTTCAGTCTGATATGCTCCCACACTATACTTTAGAGCACTCTCTGTCATAGGTGAAGAGTTTACATGTATATTTGCAAGATAACATTCCAATTCATCAAACTCTTGAAACCAAGTCAGTTCTGACCTGAAACAACATGAAATGTTGTAAAATTCCATTTGTAAGCATATGTATTGCAATTGAGCACATCAAACTTTACAGAATGAAGTTATTGCAAAACCATCCAAAACAAGCTTCTTTCAGTCTGATATGCTCCCACACTATACTTTAGAGCACTCTCTGTCATAGGTGAAGAGTTTACATGTATATTTGCAAGATAAATTACAATTCATCAAACTCTTGAAACCAAGTCAGTTCTGACCTGAAACAACATGAAATGTTGTAAAATTCCATTTGTAAGCATATGTATTGCAATTGAGCACATCAAACTTTACAGAATGAAGTTATTGCAAAACCATCCAAAACAAGCTTCTTTCAGTCTGATATGCTCCCACACTATACTTTAGAGCACTCTCTGTCATAGGTGAAGAGTTTACATGTATATTTGCAAGATAACATTCCAATTCATCAAACTCTTGAAACCAAGTCAGTTCTGACCTGAAACAACATGAAATGTTGTAAAATTCCATTTGTAAGCATATGTATTGCAATTGAGCACATCAAACTTTACAGAATGAAGTTATTGCAAAACCATCCAAAACAAGCTTCTTTCAGTCTGATATGCTCCCACACTATACTTTAGAGCACTCTCTGTCATAGGTGAAGAGTTTACATGTATATTTGCAAGATAACATTCCAATTCATCAAACTCTTGAAACCAAGTCAGTTCTGACCTGAAACAACATGAAATGTTGTAAAATTCCATTTGTATGCATATGTATTGCAATTGAGCACATCAAACTTTACAGAATGAAGTTATTGCAAAACCATCCAAAACAAGCTTCTTTCAGTCTGATATGCTCCCACACTATACTTTAGAGCACTCTCTGTCATAGGTGAAGAGTTTACATGTATATTTGCAAGATAACATTCCAATTCATCAAACTCTTGAAACCAAGTCAGTTCTGACCTGAAACAACATGAAATGTTGTAAAATTCCATTTGTAAGCATATGTATTGCAATTGAGCACATCAAACTTTACAGAATGAAGATATTGCAAAACCATCCAAAACAAGCTTCTTTCAGTCTGATATGCTCCCACACTATACTTTAGAGCACTCTCTGTCATAGGTGAAGAGTTTACATGTATATTTGCAAGATAACATTCCAATTCATCAAACTCTTGAAACCAAGTCAGTTCTGACCTGAAACAACATGAAATGTTGTAAAATTCCATTTGTAAGCATATGTATTGCAATTGAGCACATCAAACTTTACAGAATGAAGTTATTGCAAAACCATCCAAAACAAGCTTCTTTCAGTCTGATATGCTCCCACACTATACTTTAGAGCACTCTCTGTCATAGGTGAAGAGTTTACATGTATATTTGCAAGATAACATTACAATTCATCAAACTCTTGAAACCAAGTCAGTTCTGACCTGAAACAACATGAAATGTTGTAAAATTCCATTTGTAAGCATATGTATTGCAATTGAGCACATCAAACTTTACAGAATGAAGTTATTGCAAAACCATCCAAAACAAGCTTCTTTCAGTCTGATATGCTCCCACACTATACTTTAGAGCACTCTCTGTCATAGGAGAAGAGTTTACATGTATATTTGCAAGATAACATTACAATTCATCAAACTCTTGAAACCAAGTCAGTTCTGACCTGAAACAACATGAAATGTTGTAAAATTCCATTTGTAAGCATATGTATTGCAATTGAGCACATCAAACTTTACAGAATGAAGATATTGCAAAACCATCCAAAACAAGCTTCTTTCAGTCTGATATGCTCCCACACTATACTTTAGAGCACTCTCTGTCATAGGTGAAGAGTTTACATGTATATTTGCAAGATAACATTCCAATTCATCAAACTCTTGAAACCAAGTCAGTTCTGACCTGAAACAACATGAAATGTTGAAAATTCCATTTGTAAGCATATGTATTGCAATTGAGCACATCAAACTTTACAGAATGAAGTTATTGCAAAACCATCCAAAACAAGCTTCTTTCAGACTGATATGCTCCCACACTATACTTTAGAGCACTCTCTGTCATAGGTGAAGAGTTTACATGTATATTTGCAAGATAACATTCCAATTCATCAAACTCTTGAAACCAAGTCAGTTCTGACCTGAAACAACATGAAATGTTGTAAAATTCCATTTGTAAGCATATGTATTGCAATTGAGCACATCAAACTTTACAGAATGAAGTTATTGCAAAACCATCCAAAACAAGCTTCTTTCAGTCTGATATGCTCCCACACTATACTTTAGAGCACTCTCTGTCATAGGTGAAGAGTTTACATGTATATTTGCAAGATAACTACAATTCATCAAACTCTTGAAACCAAGTCAGTTCTGACCTGAAACAACATGAAATGTTGTAAAATTCCATTTGTAAGCATATGTATTGCAATTGAGCACATCAAACTTTACAGAATGAAGTTATTGCAAAACCATCCAAAACAAGCTTCTTTCAGTCTGATATGCTCCCACACTATACTTTAGAGCACTCTCTGTCATAGGTGAAGAGTTTACATGTATATTTGCAAGATAACATTCCAATTCATCAAACTCTTGAAACCAAGTCAGTTCTGACCTGAAACAACATGAAATGTTGTAAAATTCCATTTGTAAGCATATGTATTGCAATTGAGCACATCAAACTTTACAGAATGAAGTTATTGCAAAACCATCCAAAACAAGCTTCTTTCAGTCTGATATGCTCCCACACTATACTTTAGAGCACTCTCTGTCAAAGGTGAAGAGTTTACATGTATATTTGCAAGATAACATTCCAATTCATCAAACTCTTGAAACCAAGTCAGTTCTGACCTGAAACAACATGAAATGTTGTAAAATTCCATTTGTAAGAATATGTATTGCAATTGAGCACATCAAACTTTACAGAATGAAGTTATTGCAAAACCATCCAAAACAAGCTTCTTTCAGTCTGATATGCTCCCACACTATACTTTAGAGCACTCTCTGTCATAGGTGAAGAGTTTACATGTATATTTGCAAGATAACATTCCAATTCATCAAACTCTTGAAACCAAGTCAGTTCTGACCTGAAACAACATGAAATGTTGTAAAATTCCATTTGTAAGCATATGTATTGCAATTGAGCACATCAAACTTTACAGAATGAAGTTATTGCAAAACAATCCAAAACAAGCTTCTTTCAGTCTGATATGCTCCCACACTATACTTTAGAGCACTCTCTGTCAAAGGTGAAGAGTTTACATGTATATTTGCAAGATAACATTCCAATTCATCAAACTCTTGAAACCAAGTCAGTTCTGACCTGAAACAACATGAAATGTTGTAAAATTCCATTTGTAAGCATATGTATTGCAATTGAGCACATCAAACTTTACAGAATGAAGTTATTGCAAAACCATCCAAAACAAGCTTCTTTCAGTCTGATATGCTCCCACACTATACTTTAGAGCACTCTCTGTCAAAGGTGAAGAGTTTACATGTATATTTGCAAGATAACATTCCAATTCATCAAACTCTTGAAACCAAGTCAGTTCTGACCTGAAACAACATGAAATGTTGTAAAATTCCATTTGTAAGCATATGTATTGCAATTGAGCACATCAAACTTTACAGAATGAAGTTATTGCAAAACCATCCAAAACAAGCTTCTTTCAGTCTGATATGCTCCCACACTATACTTTAGAGCACTCTCTGTCAAAGGTGAAGAGTTTACATGTATATTTGCAAGATAACATTCCAATTCATCAAACTCTTGAAACCAAGTCAGTTCTGACCTGAAACAACATGAAATGTTGTAAAATTCCATTTGTAAGCATATGTATTGCAATTGAGCACATCAAACTTTACAGAATGAAGTTATTGCAAAACCATCCAAAACAAGCTTCTTTCAGTCTGATATGCTCCCACACTATACTTTAGAGCACTCTCTGTCATAGGTGAAGAGTTTACATGTATATTTGCAAGATAACATTACAATTCATCAAACTCTTGAAACCAAGTCAGTTCTGACCTGAAACAACATGAAATGTTGTAAAATTCCATTTGTAAGCATATGTATTGCAATTGAGCACATCAAACTTTACAGAATGAAGTTATTGCAAAACCATCCAAAACAAGCTTCTTTCAGTCTGATATGCTCCCACACTATACTTTAGAGCACTCTCTGTCATAGGTGAAGAGTTTACATGTATATTTGCAAGATAACATTACAATTCATCAAACTCTTGAAACCAAGTCAGTTCTGACCTGAAACAACATGAAATGTTGTAAAATTCCATTTGTATGCATATGTATTGCAATTGAGCACATCAAACTTTACAGAATGAAGTTATTGCAAAACCATCCAAAACAAGCTTCTTTCAGTCTGATATGCTCCCACACTATACTTTAGAGCACTCTCTGTCATAGGTGAAGAGTTTACATGTATATTTGCAAGATAACATTCCAATTCATCAAACTCTTGAAACCAAGTCAGTTCTGACCTGAAACAACATGAAATGTTGTAAAATTCCATTTGTAAGCATATGTATTGCAATTGAGCACATCAAACTTTACAGAATGAAGATATTGCAAAACCATCCAAAACAAGCTTCTTTCAGTCTGATATGCTCCCACACTATACTTTAGAGCACTCTCTGTCATAGGAGAAGAGTTTACATGTATATTTGCAAGATATCATTACATACAATTCATCAAACTCTTGAAACCAAGTCAGTTCTGACCTGAAACAACATGAAATGTTGTAAAATTCCATTTGTAAGCATATGTATTGCAATTGAGCACATCAAACTTTACAGAATGAAGATATTGCAAAACCATCCAAAACAAGCTTCTTTCAGTCTGATATGCTCCCACACTATACTTTAGAGCACTCTCTGTCATAGGTGAAGAGTTTACATGTATATTTGCAAGATAACTACAATTCATCAAACTCTTGAAACCAAGTCAGTTCTGACCTGAAACAACATGAAATGTTGTAAAATTCCATTTGTAAGCATATGTATTGCAATTGAGCACATCAAACTTTACAGAATGAAGTTATTGCAAAACCATCCAAAACAAGCTTCTTTCAGTCTGATATGCTCCCACACTATACTTTAGAGCACTCTCTGTCATAGGTGAAGAGTTTACATGTATATTTGCAAGATAACATTACAATTCATCAAACTCTTGAAACCAAGTCAGTTCTGACCTGAAACAACATGAAATGTTGTAAAATTCCATTTGTATGCATATGTATTGCAATTGAGCACATCAAACTTTACAGAATGAAGTTATTGCAAAACCATCCAAAACAAGCTTCTTTCAGTCTGATATGCTCCCACACTATACTTTAGAGCACTCTCTGTCATAGGTGAAGAGTTTACATGTATATTTGCAAGATAACATTCCAATTCATCAAACTCTTGAAACCAAGTCAGTTCTGACCTGAAACAACATGAAATGTTGTAAAATTCCATTTGTAAGCATATGTATTGCAATTGAGCACATCAAACTTTACAGAATGAAGATATTGCAAAACCATCGAAAACAAGCTTCTTTCAGTCTGATATGCTCCCACACTATACTTTAGAGCACTCTCTGTCATAGGTGAAGAGTTTACATGTATATTTGCAAGATAACATTCCAATTCATCAAACTCTTGAAACCAAGTCAGTTCTGACCTGAAACAACATGAAATGTTGTAAAATTCCATTTGTAAGCATATGTATTGCAATTGAGCACATCAAACTTTACAGAATGAAGATATTGCAAAACCATCCAAAACAAGCTTCTTTCAGTCTGATATGCTCCCACACTATACTTTAGAGCACTCTCTGTCATAGGTGAAGAGTTTACATGTATATTTGCAAGATAACATTCCAATTCATCAAACTCTTGAAACCAAGTCAGTTCTGACCTGAAACACCATGAAATGTTGTAAAATTCCATTTGTATGCATATGTATTGCAATTGAGCACATCAAACTTTACAGAATGAAGTTATTGCAAAACCATCCAAAACAAGCTTCTTTCAGTCTGATATGCTTCCACACTATACTTTAGAGCACTCTCTGTCATAGGTGAAGAGTTTACATGTATATTTGCAAGATAACATTCCAATTCATCAAACTCTTGAAACCAAGTCAGTTCTGACCTGAAACAACATGAAATGTTGTAAAATTCCATTTGTAAGCATATGTATTGCAATTGAGCACATCAAACTTTACAGAATGAAGATATTGCAAAACCATCCAAAACAAGCTTCTTTCAGTCTGATATGCTCCCACAATATACTTTAGAGCACTCTCTGTCATAGGTGAAGAGTTTACATGTATATTTGCAAGATAACATTCCAATTCATCAAACTCTTGAAACCAAGTCAGTTCTGACCTGAAACAACATGAAATGTTGTAAAATTCCATTTGTAAGCATATGTATTGCAATTGAGCACATCAAACTTTACAGAATGAAGATATTGCAAAACCATCCAAAACAAGCTTCTTTCAGTCTGATATGCTCCCACACTATACTTTAGAGCACTCTCTGTCATAGGTGAAGAGTTTACATGTATATTTGCAAGATAACATTCCAATTCATCAAACTCTTGAAACCAAGTCAGTTCTGACCTGAAACAACATGAAATGTTGTAAAATTCCATTTGAATGCATATGTATTGCAATTGAGCACATCAAACTTTACAGAATGAAGTTATTGCAAAACCATCCAAAACAAGCTTCTTTCAGTCTGATATGCTCCCACACTATACTTTAGAGCACTCTCTGTCATAGGTGAAGAGTTTACATGTATATTTGCAAGATAACATTCCAATTCATCAAACTCTTGAAACCAAGTCAGTTCTGACCTGAAACAACATGAAATGTTGTAAAATTCCAGTTGTAAGCATATGTATTGCAATTGAGCACATCAAACTTTACAGAATGAAGTTATTGCAAAACCATCCAAAACAAGCTTCTTTCAGTCTGATATGCTCCCACACTATACTTTAGAGCACTCTCTGTCATAGGTGAAGAGTTTACATGTATATTTGCAAGATAACATTCCAATTCATCAAACTCTTGAAACCAAGTCAGTTCTGACCTGAAACAACATGAAATGTTGTAAAATTCCATTTGTAAGCATATGTATTGCAATTGAGCACATCAAACTTTACAGAATGAAGTTATTGCAAAACCATCCAAAACAAGCTTCTTTCAGTCTGATATGCTCCCACACTATACTTTAGAGCACTCTCTGTCAAAGGTGAAGAGTTTACATGTATATTTGCAAGATAACATTCCAATTCATCAAACTCTTGAAACCAAGTCAGTTCTGACCTGAAACAACATGAAATGTTGTAAAATTCCATTTGTAAGCATATGTATTGCAATTGAGCACATCAAACTTTACAGAATGAAGTTATTACAAAACCATCCAAAACAAGCTTCTTTCAGTCTGATATGCTCCCACACTATACTTTAGAGCACTCTCTGTCATAGGTGAAGAGTTTACATGTATATTTGCAAGATAACATTCCAATTCATCAAACTCTTGAAACCAAGTCAGTTCTGACCTGAAACAACATGAAATGTTGTAAAATTCCATTTGTAAGCATATGTATTGCAATTGAGCACATCAAACTTTACAGAATGAAGTTATTGCAAAACCATCCAAAACAAGCTTCTTTCAGTCTGATATGCTCCCACACTATACTTTAGAGCACTCTCTGTCATAGGAGAAGAGTTTACATGTATATTTGCAAGATAACTACAATATCATCAAACTCTTGAAACCAAGTCAGTTCTGACCTGAAACAACATGAAATGTTGTAAAATTCCATTTGTAAGCATATGTATTGCAATTGAGCACATCAAACTTTACAGAATGAAGATATTGCAAAACCATCCAAAACAAGCTTCTTTCAGTCTGATATGCTCCCACACTATACTTTAGAGCACTCTCTGTCATAGGTGAAGAGTTTACATGTATATTTGCAAGATAACATTACAATTCATCAAACTCTTGAAACCAAGTCAGTTCTGACCTGAAACAACATGAAATGTTGTAAAATTCCATTTGTAAGCATATGTATTGCAATTGAGCACATCAAACTTTACAGAATGAAGTTATTGCAAAACCATCCAAAACAAGCTTCTTTCAGTCTGATATGCTCCCACACTATACTTTAGAGCACTCTATGTCATAGGTGAAGAGTTTACATGTATATTTGCAAGATAACGTTACAATTCATCAAACTCTTGAAACCAAGTCAGTTCTGACCTGAAACAATATGAAATGTTGTAAAATTCCATTTGTAAGCATATGTATTGCAATTGAGCACATCAAACTTTACAGAATGAAGATATTGCAAAACCATCCAAAACAAGCTTCTTTCAGTCTGATATGCTCCCACACTATACTTTAGAGCACTCTCTGTCATAGGTGAAGAGTTTACATGTATATTTGCAAGATAACTACAATTCATCAAACTCTTGAAACCAAGTCAGTTCTGACCTGAAACAACATGAAATGTTGTAAAATTCCATTTGTAAGCATATGTATTGCAATTGAGCACATCAAACTTTACAGAATGAAGATATTGCAAAACCATCCAAAACAAGCTTCTTTCAGTCTGATATGCTCCCACACTATACTTTAGAGCACTCTCTGTCATAGGTGAAGAGTTTACATGTATATTTGCAAGATAACTACAATTCATCAAACTCTTGAAACCAAGTCAGTTCTGACCTGAAACAACATGAAATGTTGTAAAATTCCATTTGTAAGCATATGTATTGCAATTGAGCACATCAAACTTTACAGAATGAAGTTATTGCAAAACCATCCAAAACAAGCTTCTTTCAGTCTGATATGCTCCCACACTATACTTTAGAGCACTCTCTGTCATAGGTGAAGAGTTTACATGTATATTTGCAAGATAACATTACAATTCATCAAACTCTTGAAACCAAGTCAGTTCTGACCTGAAACAACATGAAATGTTGTAAAATTCCATTTGTAAGCATATGTATTGCAATTGAGAACATCAAACTTTACAGAATGAAGTTATTGCAAAACCATCCAAAACAAGCTTCTTTCAGTCTGATATGCTCCCACACTATACTTTAGAGCACTCTCTGTCATAGGTGAAGAGTTTACATGTATATTTGCAAGATAACATTCCAATTCATCAAACTCTTGAAACCAAGTCAGTTCTGACCTGAAACAACATGAAATGTTGTAAAATTCCATTTGTAAGCATATGTATTGCAATTGAGCACATCAAACTTTACAGAATGAAGATATTGCAAAACCATCCAAAACAAGCTTCTTTCAGTCTGATATGCTCCCACACTATACTTTAGAGCACTCTCTGTCATAGGTGAAGAGTTTACATGTATATTTGCAAGATAACATTCCAATTCATCAAACTCTTGAAACCAAGTCAGTTCTGACCTGAAACAACATGAAATGTTGTAAAATTCCATTTGTAAGCATATGTATTGCAATTGAGCACATCAAACTTTACAGAATGAAGATATTGCAAAACCATCCAAAACAAGCTTCTTTCAGTCTGATATGCTCCCACACTATACTTTAGAGCACTCTCTGTCATAGGTGAAGAGTTTACATGTATATTTGCAAGATAACATTCCAATTCATCAAACTCTTGAAACCAAGTCAGTTCTGACCTGAAACAACATGAAATGTTGTAAAATTCCATTTGTAAGCATATGTATTGCAATTGAGCACATCAAACTTTACAGAATGAAGATATTGCAAAACCATCCAAAACAAGCTTCTTTCAGTCTGATATGCTCCCACACTATACTTTAGAGCACTCTCTGTCATAGGTGAAGAGTTTACATGTATATTTGCAAGATAACTACAATTCATCAAACTCTTGAAACCAAGTCAGTTCTGACCTGAAACAACATGAAATGTTGTAAAATTCCATTTGTAAGCATATGTATTGCAATTGAGCACATCAAACTTTACAGAATGAAGACTCACAGTCTGTGTGTATCTCCTTCTGTCATAGGTGAAGAGTTTACATGTATATTTGCAAGATAACATTACAATTCATCAAACTCTTGAAACCAAGTCAGTTCTGACCTGAAACAACATGAAATGTTGTAAAATTCCATTTGTAAGCATATGTATTGCAATTGAGCACATCAAACTTTACAGAATGAAGAAGCATATGTATTGCAATTGAGCACATCAAACTTTACAGAATGAAGTTATTGCAAAACCATCCAAAACAAGCTTCTTTCAGTCTGATATGCTCCCACACTATACTTTAGAACACTCTCTGTCATAGGTGAAGAGTTTACATGTATATTTGCAAGATAACATTCCAATTCATCAAACTCTTGAAACCAAGTCAGTTCTGACCTGAAACAACATGAAATGTTGTAAAATTCCATTTGTAAGCATATGTATTGCAATTGAGCACATCAAACTTTACAGAATGAAGATATTGCAAAACCATCCAAAACAAGCTTCTTTCAGTCTGATATGCTCCCACACTATACTTTAGAGCACTCTCTGTCATAGGTGAAGAGTTTACATGTATATTTGCAAGATAACATTCCAATTCATCAAACTCTTGAAACCAAGTCAGTTCTGACCTGAAACAACATGAAATGTTGTAAAATTCCATTTGTAAGCATATGTATTGCAATTGAGCACATCAAACTTTACAGAATGAAGATATTGCAAAACCATCCAAAACAAGCTTCTTTCAGTCTGATATGCTCCCACACTATACTTTAGAGCACTCTCTGTCATAGGTGAAGAGTTTACATGTATATTTGCAAGATAACATTCCAATTCATCAAACTCTTGAAACCAAGTCAGTTCTGACCTGAAACACCATGAAATGTTGTAAAATTCCATTTGTATGCATATGTATTGCAATTGAGCACATCAAACTTTACAGAATGAAGTTATTGCAAAACCATCCAAAACAAGCTTCTTTCAGTCTGATATGCTTCCACACTATACTTTAGAGCACTCTCTGTCATAGGTGAAGAGTTTACATGTATATTTGCAAGATAACATTCCAATTCATCAAACTCTTGAAACCAAGTCAGTTCTGACCTGAAACAACATGAAATGTTGTAAAATTCCATTTGTAAGCATATCTATTGCAATTGAGCACATCAAACTTTACAGAATGAAGATATTGCAAAACCATCCAAAACAAGCTTCTTTCAGTCTGATATGCTCCCACAATATACTTTAGAGCACTCTCTGTCATAGGTGAAGAGTTTACATGTATATTTGCAAGATAACATTCCAATTCATTAAACTCTTGAAACCAAGTCAGTTCTGACCTGAAACAACATGAAATGTTGTAAAATTCCATTTGTAAGCATATGTATTGCAATTGAGCACATCAAACTTTACAGAATGAAGATATTGCAAAACCATCCAAAACAAGCTTCTTTCAGTCTGATATGCTCCCACACTATACTTTAGAGCACTCTCTGTCATAGGTGAAGAGTTTACATGTATATTTGCAAGATAACATTCCAATTCATCAAACTCTTGAAACCAAGTCAGTTCTGACCTGAAACAACATGAAATGTTGTAAAATTCCATTTGTAAGCATATGTATTGCAATTGAGCACATCAAACTTTACAGAATGAAGATATTGCAAAACCATCCAAAACAAGCTTCTTTCAGTCTGATATGCTCCCACACTATACTTTAGAGCACTCTCGGTCATAGGTGAAGAGTTTACATGTATATTTGCAAGATAACATTCCAATTCATCAAACTCTTGAAACCAAGTCAGTTCTGACCTGAAACAACATGAAATGTTGTAAAATTCCATTTGTAAGCATATGTATTGCAATTGAGCACATCAAACTTTACAGAATGAAGATATTGCAAAACCATCGAAAACAAGCTTCTTTCAGTCTGATATGCTCCCACACTATACTTTAGAGCACTCTCGGTCATAGGTGAAGCGTTTACATGTATATTTGCAAGATAACATTCCAATTCATCAAACTCTTGAAACCAAGTCAGTTCTGACCTGAAACAACATGAAATGTTGTAAAATTCCATTTGAATGCATAAATATTGCAATTGAGCACATCAAACTTTACAGAATGAAGTTATTGCAAAACCATCCAAAACAAGCTTCTTTCAGTCTGATATGCTCCCACACTATACTTTAGAGCACTCTCTGTCATAGGTGAAGAGTTTACATGTATATTTGCAAGATAACATTCCAATTCATCAAACTCTTGAAACCAAGTCAGTTCTGACCTGAAACAACATGAAATGTTGTAAAATTCCATTTGTAAGCATATGTATTGCAATTGAGCACATCAAACTTTACAGAATGAAGTTATTGCAAAACCATCCAAAACAAGCTTCTTTCAGTCTGATATGCTCCCACACTATACTTTAGAGCACTCTCTGTCATAGGTGAAGAGTTTACATGTATATTTGCAAGATAACATTACAATTCATCAAACTCTTGAAACCAAGTCAGTTCTGACCTGAAACAACATGAAATGTTGTAAAATTCCATTTGTATGCATATGTATTGCAATTGAGCACATCAAACTTTACAGAATGAAGATATTGCAAAACCATCCAAAACAAGCTTCTTTCAGTCTGATATGCTCCCACACTATACTTTAGAGCACTCTCTGTCATAGGTGAAGAGTTTACATGTATATTTGCAAGATAACATTACAATTCATCAAACTCTTGAAACCAAGTCAGTTCTGACCTGAAACAACATGAAATGTTGTAAAATTCCATTTGTAAGCATATGTATTGCAATTGAGCACATCAAACTTTACAGAATGAAGTTATTGCAAAACCATCCAAAACAAGCTTCTTTCAGTCTGATATGCTCCCACACTATACTTTAGAGCACTCTCTGTCAAAGGTGAAGAGTTTACATGTATATTTGCAAGATAACATTCCAATTCATCAAACTCTTGAAACCAAGTCAGTTCTGACCTGAAACAACATGAAATGTTGTAAAATTCCATTTGTAAGCATATGTATTGCAATTGAGCACATCAAACTTTACAGAATGAAGTTATTGCAAAACCATCCAAAACAAGCTTCTTTCAGTCTGATATGCTCCCACACTATACTTTAGAGCACTCTCTGTCATAGGTGAAGAGTTTACATGTATATTTGCAAGATAACATTCCAATTCATCAAACTCTTGAAACCAAGTCAGTTCTGACCTGAAACAACATGAAATGTTGTAAAATTCCATTTGTAAGCATATGTATTGCAATTGAGCACATCAAACTTTACAGAATGAAGTTATTGCAAAACCATCCAAAACAAGCTTCTTTCAGTCTGATATGCTCCCACACTATACTTTAGAGCACTCTCTGTCATAGGTGAAGAGTTTACATGTATATTTGCAAGATAACTACAATTCATCAAACTCTTGAAACCAAGTCAGTTCTGACCTGAAACAACATGAAATGTTGTAAAATTCCATTTGTAAGCATATGTATTGCAATTGAGCACATCAAACTTTACAGAATGAAGATATTGCAAAACCATCCAAAACAAGCTTCTTTCAGTCTGATATGCTCCCACACTATACTTTAGAGCACTCTCTGTCATAGGTGAAGAGTTTACATGTATATTTGCAAGATAACATTACAATTCATCAAACTCTTGAAACCAAGTCAGTTCTGACCTGAAACAACATGAAATGTTGTAAAATTCCATTTGTAAGCATATGTATTGCAATTGAGCACATCAAACTTTACAGAATGAAGTTATTGCAAAACCATCCAAAACAAGCTTCTTTCAGTCTGATATGCTCCCACACTATACTTTAGAGCACTCTATGTCATAGGTGAAGAGTTTACATGTATATTTGCAAGATAACATTCCAATTCATCAAACTCTTGAAACCAAGTCAGTTCTGACCTGAAACAACATGAAATGTTGTAAAATTCCATTTGTAAGCATATGTATTGCAATTGAGCACATCAAACTTTACAGAATGAAGATATTGCAAAACCATCCAAAACAAGCTTCTTTCAGTCTGATATGCTCCCACACTATACTTTAGAGCACTCTCTGTCATAGGTGAAGAGTTTACATGTATATTTGCAAGATAACATTCCAATTCATCAAACTCTTGAAACCAAGTCAGTTCTGACCTGAAACAACATGAAATGTTGTAAAATTCCATTTGTAAGCATATGTATTGCAATTGAGCACATCAAACTTTACAGAATGAAGATATTGCAAAACCATCCAAAACAAGCTTCTTTCAGTCTGATATGCTCCCACACTATACTTTAGAGCACTCTCTGTCATAGGTGAAGAGTTTACATGTATATTTGCAAGATAACATTCCAATTCATCAAACTCTTGAAACCAAGTCAGTTCTGACCTGAAACAACATGAAATGTTGTAAAATTCCATTTGTAAGCATATGTATTGCAATTGAGCACATCAAACTTTACAGAATGAAGATATTGCAAAACCATCCAAAACAAGCTTCTTTCAGTCTGATATGCTCCCACACTATACTTTAGAGCACTCTCTGTCATAGGTGAAGAGTTTACATGTATATTTGCAAGATAACATTCCAATTCATCAAACTCTTGAAACCAAGTCAGTTCTGACCTGAAACAACATGAAATGTTGTAAAATTCCATTTGTATGCATATGTATTGCAATTGAGCACATCAAACTTTACAGAATGAAGTTATTGCAAAACCATCCAAAACAAGCTTCTTTCAGTCTGATATGCTCCCACACTATACTTTAGAGCACTCTCTGTCATAGGTGAAGAGTTTACATGTATATTTGCAAGATAACATTCCAATTCATCAAACTCTTGAAACCAAGTCAGTTCTGACCTGAAACAACATGAAATGTTGTAAAATTCCATTTGTAAGCATATGTATTGCAATTGAGCACATCAAACTTTACAGAATGAAGTTATTGCAAAACCATCCAAAACAAGCTTCTTTCAGTCTGATATGCTCCCACACTATACTTTAGAGCACTCTCTGTCATAGGTGAAGAGTTTACATGTATATTTGCAAGATAACTACAATTCATCAAACTCTTGAAACCAAGTCAGTTCTGACCTGAAACAACATGAAATGTTGTAAAATTCCATTTGTAAGCATATGTATTGCAATTGAGCACATCAAACTTTACAGAATGAAGATATTGCAAAACCATCCAAAACAAGCTTCTTTCAGTCTGATATGCTCCCACACTATACTTTAGAGCACTCTCTGTCATAGGTGAAGAGTTTACATGTATATTTGCAAGATAACATTACAATTCATCAAACTCTTGAAACCAAGTCAGTTCTGACCTGAAACAACATGAAATGTTGTAAAATTCCATTTGTAAGCATATGTATTGCAATTGAGCACATCAAACTTTACAGAATGAAGTTATTGCAAAACCATCCAAAACAAGCTTCTTTCAGTCTGATATGCTCCCACACTATACTTTAGAGCACTCTATGTCATAGGTGAAGAGTTTACATGTATATTTGCAAGATAACATTCCAATTCATCAAACTCTTGAAACCAAGTCAGTTCTGACCTGAAACAACATGAAATGTTGTAAAATTCCATTTGTAAGCATATGTATTGCAATTGAGCACATCAAACTTTACAGAATGAAGATATTGCAAAACCATCCAAAACAAGCTTCTTTCAGTCTGATATGCTCCCACACTATACTTTAGAGCACTCTCTGTCATAGGTGAAGAGTTTACATGTATATTTGCAAGATAACATTCCAATTCATCAAACTCTTGAAACCAAGTCAGTTCTGACCTGAAACAACATGAAATGTTGTAAAATTCCATTTCTAAGCATATGTATTGCAATTGAGCACATCAAACTTTACAGAATGAAGATATTGCAAAACCATCCAAAACAAGCTTCTTTCAGTCTGATATGCTCCCACACTATACTTTAGAGCACTCTCTGTCATAGGTGAAGAGTTTACATGTATATTTGCAAGATAACATTCCAATTCATCAAACTCTTGAAACCAAGTCAGTTCTGACCTGAAACAACATGAAATGTTGTAAAATTCCATTTGTAAGCATATGTATTGCAATTGAGCACATCAAACTTTACAGAATGAAGATATTGCAAAACCATCCAAAACAAGCTTCTTTCAGTCTGATATGCTTCCACACTATACTTTAGAGCACTCTCTGTCATAGGTGAAGAGTTTACATGTATATTTGCAAGATAACATTCCAATTCATCAAACTCTTGAAACCAAGTCAGTTCTGACCTGAAACAACATGAAATGTTGTAAAATTCCATTTGTAAGCATATGTATTGCAATTGAGCACATCAAACTTTACAGAATGAAGATATTGCAAAACCATCCAAAACAAGCTTCTTTCAGTCTGATATGCTCCCACACTATACTTTAGAGCACTCTCTGTCATAGGTGAAGAGTTTACATGTATATTTGCAAGATAACATTCCAATTCATCAAACTCTTGAAACCAAGTCAGTTCTGACCTGAAACAACATGAAATGTTGTAAAATTCCATTTGTAAGCATATGTATTGCAATTGAGCACATCAAACTTTACAGAATGAAGATATTGCAAAACCATCCAAAACAAGCTTCTTTCAGTCTGATATGCTCCCACACTATACTTTAGAGCACTCTCGGTCATAGGTGAAGAGTTTACATGTATATTTGCAAGATAACATTCCAATTCATCAAACTCTTGAAACCAAGTCAGTTCTGACCTGAAACAACATGAAATGTTGTAAAATTCCATTTGTAAGCATATGTATTGCAATTGAGCACATCAAACTTTACAGAATGAAGATATTGCAAAACCATCCAAAACAAGCTTCTTTCAGTCTGATATGCTCCCACACTATACTTTAGAGCACTCTCGGTCATAGGTGAAGAGTTTACATGTATATTTGCAAGATAACATTCCAATTCATCAAACTCTTGAAACCAAGTCAGTTCTGACCTGAAACAACATGAAATGTTGTAAAATTCCATTTGAATGCATATGTATTGCAATTGAGCACATCAAACTTTACAGAATGAAGTTATTGCAAAACCATCCAAAACAAGCTTCTTTCAGTCTGATATGCTCCCACACTATACTTTAGAGCACTCTCTGTCATAGGTGAAGAGTTTACATGTATATTTGCAAGATAACATTACAATTCATCAAACTCTTGAAACCAAGTCAGTTCTGACCTGAAACAACATGAAATGTTGTAAAATTCCATTTGTAAGCATATGTATTGCAATTGAGCACATCAAACTTTACAGAATGAAGTTATTGCAAAACCATCCAAAACAAGCTTCTTTCAGTCTGATATGCTCCCACACTATACTTTAGAGCACTCTCTGTCATAGGTGAAGAGTTTACATGTATATTTGCAAGATAACATTCCAATTCATCAAACTCTTGAAACCAAGTCAGTTCTGACCTGAAACAACATGAAATGTTGTAAAATTCCATTTGTAAGCATATGTATTGCAATTGAGCACATCAAACTTTACAGAATGAAGTTATTGCAAAACCATCCAAAACAAGCTTCTTTCAGTCTGATATGCTCCCACACTATACTTTAGAGCACTCTCTGTCATAGGTGAAGAGTTTACATGTATATTTGCAAGATAACATTCCAATTCATCAAACTCTTGAAACCAAGTCAGTTCTGACCTGAAACACCATGAAATGTTGTAAAATTCCATTTGTATGCATATGTATTGCAATTGAGCACATCAAACTTTACAGAATGAAGTTATTGCAAAACCATCCAAAACAAGCTTCTTTCAGTCTGATATGCTCCCACACTATACTTTAGAGCACTCTCTGTCATAGGTGAAGAGTTTACATGTATATTTGCAAGATAACATTCCAATTCATCAAACTCTTGAAACCAAGTCAGTTCTGACCTGAAACAACATGAAATGTTGTAAAATTCCATTTGTAAGCATATGTATTGCAATTGAGCACATCAAACTTTACAGAATGAAGATATTGCAAAACCATCCAAAACAAGCTTCTTTCAGTCAGATATGCTCCCACACTATACTTTAGAGCACTCTCTGTCATAGGTGAAGAGTTTACATGTATATTTGCAAGATAACATTCCAATTCATCAAACTCTTGAAACCAAGTCAGTTCTGACCTGAAACAATATGAAATGTTGTAAAATTCCATTTGTAAGCATATGTATTGCAATTGAGCACATCAAACTTTACAGAATGAAGATATTGCAAAACCATCCAAAACAAGCTTCTTTCAGTCTGATATGCTCCCACACTATATTTCAGAACACTCTCTGTCATAGGTGAAGAGTTTACATGTATATTTGCAAGATAACATTCCAATTCATCAAACTCTTGAAACCAAGTCAGTTCTGACCTGAAACAACATGAAATGTTGTAAAATTCCATTTGTAAGCATATGTATTGCAATTGAGCACATCAAACTTTACAGAATGAAGATATTGCAAAACCATCCAAAACAAGCTTCTTTCAGTCTGATATGCTCCCACACTATACTTCAGAGCACTCTCTGTCATAGGTGAAGAGTTTACATGTATATTTGCAAGATAACATTACAATTCATCAAACTCTTGAAACCAAGTCAGTTCTGACCTGAAAACATGAAATGTTGTAAAATTCCATTTGTAAGCATATGTATTGCAATTGAGCACATCAAACTTTACAGAATGAAGATATTGCAAAACCATCCAAAACAAGCTTCTTTCAGTCTGATATGCTCCCACACTATACTTTAGAGCACTCTCTGTCATAGGTGAAGAGTTTACATGTATATTTGCAAGATAACATTCCAATTCATCAAACTCTTGAAACCAAGTCAGTTCTGACCTGAAACAACATGAAATGTTGTAAAATTCCATTTGTAAGCATATGTATTGCAATTGAGCACATCAAACTTTACAGAATGAAGTTATTGCAAAACCATCCAAAACATGCTTCTTTCAGTCTGATATGCTCCCACACTATACTTTAGAGCACTCTCTGTCATAGGTGAAGAGTTTACGTGTATATTTGCAAGATAACATTACAATTCATCAAACTCTTGAAACCAAGTCAGTTCTGACCTGAAACAACATGAAATGTTGTAAAATTCCATTTGTAAGCATATGTATTGCAATTGAGCACATCAAACTTTACAGAATGAAGATATTGCAAAACCATCCAAAACAAGCTTCTTTCAGTCTGATATGCTCCCACACTATACTTTAGAGCACTCTCTGTCATAGGTGAAGAGTTTACGTGTATATTTGCAAGATAACATTCCAATTCATCAAACTCTTGAAACCAAGTCAGTTCTGACCTGAAACAACATGAAATGTTGTAAAATTCCATTTGTAAGCATATGTATTGCAATTGAGCACATCAAACTTTACAGAATGAAGTTATTGCAAAACCATCCAAAACAAGCTTCTTTCAGTCTGATATGCTCCCACACTATACTTTAGAGCACTCTCTGTCATAGGTGAAGAGTTTACATGTATATTTGCAAGATAACATTACAATTCATCAAACTCTTGAAACCAAGTCAGTTCTGACCTGAAACAACATGAAATGTTGTAAAATTCCATTTGTAAGCATATGTATTGCAATTGAGCACATCAAACTTTACAGAATGAAGTTATTGCAAAACCATCCAAAACAAGCTTCTTTCAGTCTGATATGCTCCCACACTATACTTTAGAGCACTCTCTGTCATAGGTGAAGAGTTTACATGTATATTTGCAAGATAACATTCCAATTCATCAAACTCTTGAAACCAAGTCAGTTCTGACCTGAAACAACATGAAATGTTGTAAAATTCCATTTGTAAGCATATGTATTGCAATTGAGCACATCAAACTTTACAGAATGAAGATATTGCAAAACCATCCAAAACAAGCTTCTTTCAGTCTGATATGCTCCCGCACTATACTTTAGAGCACTCTCTGTCATAGGTGAAGAGTTTACATGTATATTTGCAAGATAACATTCCAATTCATCAAACTCTTGAAACCAAGTCAGTTCTGACCTGAAACAACATGAAATGTTGTAAAATTCCATTTGTAAACATATGTATTGCAATTGAGCACATCAAACTTTACAGAATGAAGTTATTGCAAAACCATCCAAAACAAGCTTCTTTCAGTCTGATATGCTCCCACACTATACTTTAGAGCACTCTCTGTCATAGGTGAAGAGTTTACATGTATATTTGCAAGATAACATTACAATTCATCAAACTCTTGAAACCAAGTCAGTTCTGACCTGAAACAACATGAAATGTTGTAAAATTCCATTTGTAAGCATATGTATTGCAATTGAGCACATCAAACTTTACAGAATGAAGATATTGCAAAACCATCCAAAACAAGCTTCTTTCAGTCTGATATGCTCCCACACTATACTTCAGAGCACTCTCTGTCATAGGTGAAGAGTTTACATGTATATTTGCAAGATAACATTACAATTCATCAAACTCTTGAAACCAAGTCAGTTCTGACCTGAAACAACATGAAATGTTGTAAAATTCCATTTGTAAGCATATGTATTGCAATTGAGCACATCAAACTTTACAGAATGAAGATATTGCAAAACCATCCAAAACAAGCTTCTTTCAGTCTGATATGCTCCCACACTATACTTTAGAGCACTCTCTGTCATAGGTGAAGAGTTTACATGTATATTTGCAAGATAACATTACAATTCATCAAACTCTTGAAACCAAGTCAGTTCTGACCTGAAACAACATGAAATGTTGTAAAATTCCATTTGTATGCATATGTATTGCAATTTGAGCACATCAAACTTTACAGAATGAAGTTATTGCAAAACCATCCAAAACAAGCTTCTTTCAGTCTGATATGCTCCCACACTATACTTTAGAGCACTCTCTGTCATAGGTGAAGAGTTTACGTGTATATTTGCAAGATAACATTACAATTCATCAAACTCTTGAAACCAAGTCAGTTCTGACCTGAAACAACATTGAAATGTTGTAAAATTCCATTTGTAAGCATATGTATTGCAATTGAGCATATCAAACTTTACAGAATGAAGATATTGCAAAACCATCCAAAACAAGCTTCTTTCAGTCTGATATGCTCCCACACTATACTTTAGAGCACTCTCTGTCATAGGTGAAGAGTTTACATGTATATTTGCAAGATAACATTCCAATTCATCAAACTCTTGAAACCAAGTCAGTTCTGACCTGAAACAACATGAAATGTTGTAAAATTCCATTTGTAAGCATATGTATTGCAATTGAGCACATCAAACTTTACAGAATGAAGTTATTGCAAAACCATCCAAAACAAGCTTCTTTCAGTCTGATATGCTCCCACACTATACTTTAGAGCACTCTCTGTCATAGGTGAAGAGTTTACATGTATATTTGCAAGATAACATTACAATTCATCAAACTCTTGAAACCAAGTCAGTTCTGACCTGAAACAACATGAAATGTTGTAAAATTCCATTTGTAAACATATGTATTGCAATTGAGCACATCAAACTTTACAGAATGAAGTTATTGCAAAACCATCCAAAACAAGCTTCTTTCAGTCTGATATGCTCCCACACTATACTTTAGAGCACTCTCTGTCATAGGTGAAGAGTTTACATGTATATTTGCAAGATAACATTCCAATTCATCAAACTCTTGAAACCAAGTCAGTTCTGACCTGAAACAACATGAAATGTTGTAAAATTCCATTTGTAAGCATATGTATTGCAATTGAGCACATCAAACTTTACAGAATGAAGATATTGCAAAACCATCCAAAACAAGCTTCTTTCAGTCTGATATGCTCCCACACTATATTTCAGAACACTCTCTGTCATAGGTGAAGAGTTTACATGTATATTTGCAAGATAACATTCCAATTCATCAAACTCTTGAAACCAAGTCAGTTCTGACCTGAAACAACATGAAATGTTGTAAAATTCCATTTGTAAGCATATGTATTGCAATTGAGCACATCAAACTTTACAGAATGAAGATATTGCAAAACCATCCAAAACAAGCTTCTTTCAGTCTGATATGCTCCCACACTATACTTCAGAGCACTCTCTGTCATAGGTGAAGAGTTTACATGTATATTTGCAAGATAACATTACAATTCATCAAACTCTTGAAACCAAGTCAGTTCTGACCTGAAACAACATGAAATGTTGTAAAATTCCATTTGTAAGCATATGTATTGCAATTGAGCACATCAAACTTTACAGAATGAAGATATTGCAAAACCATCCAAAACAAGCTTCTTTCAGTCTGATATGCTCCCACACTATACTTTAGAGCACTCTCTGTCATAGGTGAAGAGTTTACATGTATATTTGCAAGATAACATTACAATTCATCAAACTCTTGAAACCAAGTCAGTTCTGACCTGAAACAACATGAAATGTTGTAAAATTCCATTTGTAAGCATATGTATTGCAATTGAGCACATCAAACTTTACAGAATGAAGTTATTGCAAAACCATCCAAAACATGCTTCTTTCAGTCTGATATGCTCCCACACTATACTTTAGAGCACTCTCTGTCATAGGTGAAGAGTTTACGTGTATATTTGCAAGATAACATTCCAATTCATCAAACTCTTGAAACCAAGTCAGTTCTGACCTGAAACAACATGAAATGTTGTAAAATTCCATTTGTAAGCATATGTATTGCAATTGAGCACATCAAACTTTACAGAATGAAGTTATTGCAAAACCATCCAAAACAAGCTTCTTTCAGTCTGATATGCTCCCACACTATACTTTAGAGCACTCTCTGTCATAGGTGAAGAGTTTACATGTATATTTGCAAGATAACATTACAATTCATCAAACTCTTGAAACCAAGTCAGTTCTGACCTGAAACAACATGAAATGTTGTAAAATTCCATTTGTAAGCATATGTATTGCAATTGAGCACATCAAACTTTACAGAATGAAGTTATTGCAAAACCATCCAAAACAAGCTTCTTTCAGTCTGATATGCTCCCACACTATACTTTAGAGCACTCTCTGTCATAGGTGAAGAGTTTACATGTATATTTGCAAGATAACATTCCAATTCATCAAACTCTTGAAACCAAGTCAGTTCTGACCTGAAACAACATGAAATGTTGTAAAATTCCATTTGTAAGCATATGTATTGCAATTGAGCACATCAAACTTTACAGAATGAAGATATTGCAAAACCATCCAAAACAAGCTTCTTTCAGTCTGATATGCTCCCACACTATACTTTAGAGCACTCTCTGTCATAGGTGAAGAGTTTACATGTATATTTGCAAGATAACATTACAATTCATCAAACTCTTGAAACCAAGTCAGTTCTGACCTGAAACAACATGAAATGTTGTAAAATTCCATTTGTATGCATATGTATTGCAATTTGAGCACATCAAACTTTACAGAATGAAGTTATTGCAAAACCATCCAAAACAAGCTTCTTTCAGTCTGATATGCTCCCACACTATACTTTAGAGCACTCTCTGTCATAGGTGAAGAGTTTACATGTATATTTGCAAGATAACATTCCAATTCATCAAACTCTTGAAACCAAGTCAGTTCTGACCTGAAACAACATGAAATGTTGTAAAATTCCATTTGTAAGCATATGTATTGCAATTGAGCACATCAAACTTTACAGAATGAAGATATTGCAAAACCATCCAAAACAAGCTTCTTTCAGTCTGATATGCTCCCACACTATACTTTAGAGCACTCTCTGTCATAGGTGAAGAGTTTACATGTATATTTGCAAGATAACATTCCAATTCATCAAACTCTTGAAACCAAGTCAGTTCTGACCTGAAACACCATGAAATGTTGTAAAATTCCATTTGTATGCATATGTATTGCAATTGAGCACATCAAACTTTACAGAATGAAGTTATTGCAAAACCATCCAAAACAAGCTTCTTTCAGTCTGATATGCTCCCACACTATACTTTAGAGCACTCTCTGTCATAGGTGAAGAGTTTACATGTATATTTGCAAGATAACATTCCAATTCATCAAACTCTTGAAACCAAGTCAGTTCTGACCTGAAACAACATGAAATGTTGTAAAATTCCATTTGTAAGCATATGTATTGCAATTGAGCACATCAAACTTTACAGAATGAAGTTATTGCAAAACCATCCAAAACAAGCTTCTTTCAGTCTGATATGCTCCCACACTATACTTTAGAGCACTCTCTGTCATAGGTGAAGAGTTTACATGTATATTTGCAAGATAACATTCCAATTCATCAAACTCTTGAAACCAAGTCAGTTCTGACCTGAAACAACATGAAATGTTGTAAAATTCCATTTGTAAGCATATGTATTGCAATTGAGCACATCAAACTTTACAGAATGAAGTTATTGCAAAACCATCCAAAACATGCTTCTTTCAGTCTGATATGCTCCCACACTATACTTTAGAGCACTCTCTGTCATAGGTGAAGATTTTACATGTATATTTGCAAGATAACATTCCAATTCATCAAACTCTTGAAACCAAGTCAGTTCTGACCTGAAACAACATGAAATGTTGTAAAATTCCATTTGTAAGCATATGTATAGCAATTGAGCACATCAAACTTTACAGAATGAAGATATTGCAAAACCATCCAAAACAAGCTTCTTTCAGTCTGATATGCTCCCACACTATACTTTAGAGCACTCTCTGTCATAGGTGAAGAGTTTACATGTATATTTGCAAGATAACATTACAATTCATCAAACTCTTGAAACCAAGTCAGTTCTGACCTGAAACACCATGAAATGTTGTAAAATTCAATTTGTATGCATATGTATTGCAATTGAGCACATCAAACTTTACAGAATGAAGTTATTGCAAAACCATCCAAAACAAGCTTCTTTCAGTCTGATATGCTCCCACACTATACTTTAGAGCACTCTCTGTCATAGGTGAAGAGTTTACATGTATATTTGCAAGATAACATTCCAATTCATCAAACTATTGAAACCAAGTCAGTTCTGACCTGAAACAACATGAAATGTTGTAAAATTCCATTTGTATGCATATGTATTGCAATTGAGCACATCAAACTTTACAGAATGAAGTTATTGCAAAACCATCCAAAACAAGCTTCTTTCAGTCTGATATGCTCCCACACTACACTTTAGAGCACTCTCTGTCATAGGTGAAGAGTTTACATGTATATTTGCAAGATAACATTACAATTCATCAAACTCTTGAAACCAAGTCAGTTCTGACCTGAAACAACATGAAATGTTGTAAAATTCCATTTCTAAGCATATGTATTGCAATTGAGCACATCAAACTTTACAGAATGAAGATATTGCAAAACCATCCAAAACAAGCTTCTTTCAGTCTGATATGCTCCCACACTATACTTTAGAGCACTCTCTGTCATAGGTGAAGAGTTTACATGTATATTTGCAAGATAACATTACAATTCATCAAACTCTTGAAACCAAGTCAGTTCTGACCTGAAACAACATGAAATGTTGTAAAATTCCATTTGTAAGCATATGTATTGCAATTGAGCACATCAAACTTTACAGAATGAAGATATTGCAAAACCATCCAAAACAAGCTTCTTTCAGTCTGATATGCTCCCACACTATACTTTAGAGCACTCTCTGTCATAGGTGAAGAGTTTACATGTATATTTGCAAGATAACATTACAATTCATCAAACTCTTGAAACCAAGTCAGTTCTGACCTGAAACAACATGAAATGTTGTAAAATTCCATTTGTAAGCATATGTATTGCAATTGAGCACATCAAACTTTACAGAATGAAGTTATTGCAAAACCATCCAAAACAAGCTTCTTTCAGTCTGATATGCTCCCACACTATACTTTAGAGCACTCTCTGTCATAGGTGAAGAGTTTACATGTATATTTGCAAGATAACATTACAATTCATCAAACTCTTGAAACCAAGTCAGTTCTGACCTGAAACAACATGAAATGTTGTAAAATTCCATTTGTAAGCATATGTATTGCAATTGAGCACATCAAACTTTACAGAATGAAGTTATTGCAAAACCATCCAAAACAAGCTTCTTTCAGTCTGATATGCTCCCACACTATACTTTAGAGCACTCTCTGTCATAGGTGAAGAGTTTACATGTATATTTGCAAGATAACATTCCAATTCATCAAACTCTTGAAACCAAGTCAGTTCTGACCTGAAACAACATGAAATGTTGTAAAATTCCATTTGTAAGCATATGTACTGCAATTGAGCACATCAAACTTTACAGAATGAAGTTATTGCAAAACCATCCAAAACAAGCGTCTTTCAGTCTGATATGCTCCCACACTATACTTTAGAGCACTCTCTGTCATAGGTGAAGAGTTTACATGTATATTTGCAAGATAACATTACAATTTATCAAACTCTTGAAACCAAGTCAGTTCTGACCTGAAACAACATGAAATGTTGTAAAATTCCATTTGTAAGCATATGTATTGCAATTGAGCACATCAAACTTTACAGAATGAAGATATTGCAAAACCATCCAAAACAAGCTTCTTTCAGTCTGATATGCTCCCACACTATACTTTAGAGCACTCTCTGTCATAGGTGAAGAGTTTACATGTATATTTGCAAGATAACATTACAATTCATCAAACTCTTGAAACCAAGTCAGTTCTGACCTGAAACAACATGAAATGTTGTAAAATTCCATTTGTAAGCATATGTATTGCAATTGAGCACATCAAACTTTACAGAATGAAGTTATTGCAAAACCATCCAAAACATGCTTCTTTCAGTCTGATATGCTCCCACACTATACTTTAGAGCACTCTCTGTCATAGGTGAAGAGTTTACATGTATATTTGCAAGATAACATTCCAATTCATCAAACTCTTGAAACCAAGTCAGTTCTGACCTGAAACAACATGACATGTTGTAAAATTCCATTTGTAAGCATATGTATTGCAATTGAGCACATCAAACTTTACAGAATGAAGTTATTGCAAAACCATCCAAAACATGCTTCTTTCAGTCTGATATGCTCCCACACTATACTTTAGAGCACTCTCTGTCATAGGTGAAGAGTTTACATGTATATTTGCAAGATAACATTCCAATTCATCAAACTCTTGAAACCAAGTCAGTTCTGACCTGAAACAACATGAAATGTTGTAAAATTCCATTTGTAAGCATATGTATTGCAATTGAGCACATCAAACTTTACAGAATGAAGATATTGCAAAACCATCCAAAACAAGCTTCTTTCAGTCTGATATGCTCCCACACTATACTTTAGAGCACTCTCTGTCATAGGTGAAGAGTTTACATGTATATTTGCAAGATAACATTCCAATTCATCAAACTCTTGAAACCAAGTCAGTTCTGACCTGAAACAACATGAAATGTTGTAAAATTCCATTTGTAAGCATATGTATTGCAATTGAGCACATCAAACTTTACAGAATGAAGTTATTGCAAAACCATCCAAAACAAGCTTCTTTCAGTCTGATATGCTCCCACACTATACTTTAGAGCACTCTCTGTCATAGGTGAAGAGTTTACATGTATATTTGCAAGATAACATTCCAATTCATCAAACTCTTGAAACCAAGTCAGTTCTGACCTGAAACAACATGAAATGTTGTAAAATTCCATTTGTAAGCATATGTACTGCAATTGAGCACATCAAACTTTACAGAATGAAGTTATTGCAAAACCATCCAAAACAAGCTTCTTTCAGTCTGATATGCTCCCACACTATACTTTAGAGCACTCTCTGTCATAGGTGAAGAGTTTACATGTATATTTGCAAGATAAAATTACAATTTAACAAACTCTTGAAACCAAGTCAGTTCTGACCTGAAACAACATGAAATGTTGTAAAATTCCATTTGTAAGCATATGTATTGCAATTGAGCACATCAAACTTTACAGAATGAAGATATTGCAAAACCATCCAAAACAAGCTTCTTTCAGTCTGATATGCTCCCACACTATACTTTAGAGCACTCTCTGTCATAGGTGAAGAGTTTACATGTATATTTGCAAGATAACATTACAATTCATCAAACTCTTGAAACCAAGTCAGTTCTGACCTGAAACAACATGAAATGTTGTAAAATTCCATTTGTAAGCATATGTATTGCAATTGAGCACATCAAACTTTACAGAATGAAGTTATTGCAAAACCATCCAAAACATGCTTCTTTCAGTCTGATATGCTCCCACACTATACTTTAGAGCACTCTCTGTCATAGGTGAAGAGTTTACATGTATATTTGCAAGATAACATTCCAATTCATCAAACTCTTGAAACCAAGTCAGTTCTGACCTGAAACAACATGACATGTTGTAAAATTCCATTTGTAAGCATATGTATTGCAAATTGAGCACATCAAACTTTACAGAATGAAGATATTGCAAAACCATCCAAAACAAGCTTCTTTCAGTCTGATATGCTCCCACACTATACTTTAGAGCACTCTCTGTCATAGGTGAAGAGTTTACATGTATATTTGCAAGATAACATTCCAATTCATCAAACTCTTGAATCCAAGTCAGTTCTGACCTGAAACAACATGAAATGTTGTAAAATTCCATTTGTAAGCATATGTATTGCAATTGAGCACATCAAACTTTACAGAATGAAGATATTGCAAAACCATCCAAAACAAGCTTCTTTCAGTCTGATATGCTCCCACACTATACTTTAGAGCACTCTCTGTCATAGGTGAAGAGTTTACATGTATATTTGCAAGATAACATTCCAATTCATCAAACTCTTGAAACCAAGTCAGTTCTGACCTGAAACAACATGAAATGTTGTAAAATTCCATTTGTAAGCATATGTATTGCAATTGAGCACATCAAACTTTACAGAATGAAGTTATTGCAAAACCATCCAAAACAAGCTTCTTTCAGTCTGATATGCTCCCACACTATACTTTAGAGCACTCTCTGTCATAGGTGAAGAGTTTACATGTATATTTGCAAGATAACATTACAATTCATCAAACTCTTGAAACCAAGTCAGTTCTGACCTGAAACAACATGAAATGTTGTAAAATTCCATTTGTAAGCATATGTATTGCAATTGAGCACATCAAACTTTACAGAATGAAGTTATTGCAAAACCATCCAAAACATGCTTCTTTCAGTCTGATATGCTCCCACACTATACTTTAGAGCACTCTCTGTCATAGGTGAAGAGTTTACGTGTATATTTGCAAGATAACATTCCAATTCATCAAACTCTTGAAACCAAGTCAGTTCTGACCTGAAACAACATGAAATGTTGTAAAATTCCATTTGTAAGCATATGTATTGCAATTGAGCACATCAAACTTTACAGAATGAAGTTATTGCAAAACCATCCAAAACAAGCTTCTTTCAGTCTGATATGCTCCCACACTATACTTTAGAGCACTCTCTGTCATAGGTGAAGAGTTTACATGTATATTTGCAAGATAACATTACAATTCATCAAACTCTTGAAACCAAGTCAGTTCTGACCTGAAACAACATGAAATGTTGTAAAATTCCATTTGTAAGCATATGTATTGCAATTGAGCACATCAAACTTTACAGAATGAAGTTATTGCAAAACCATCCAAAACAAGCTTCTTTCAGTCTGATATGCTCCCACACTATACTTTAGAGCACTCTCTGTCATAGGTGAAGAGTTTACATGTATATTTGCAAGATAACATTCCAATTCATCAAACTCTTGAAACCAAGTCAGTTCTGACCTGAAACAACATGAAATGTTGTAAAATTCCATTTGTAAGCATATGTATTGCAATTGAGCACATCAAACTTTACAGAATGAAGATATTGCAAAACCATCCAAAACAAGCTTCTTTCAGTCTGATATGCTCCCACACTATACTTTAGAGCACTCTCTGTCATAGGTGAAGAGTTTACATGTATATTTGCAAGATAACATTACAATTCATCAAACTCTTGAAACCAAGTCAGTTCTGACCTGAAACAACATGAAATGTTGTAAAATTCCATTTGTATGCATATGTTTTGCAATTTGAGCACATCAAACT
Organism: Amia ocellicauda; assembly: GCF_036373705.1. Lineage (NCBI taxonomy): Eukaryota > Metazoa > Chordata > Actinopteri > Amiiformes > Amiidae > Amia > Amia ocellicauda. The sequence goes on along the minus strand of NW_027102784.1, from coordinate 15,963 downwards.
TTACAGAATGAAGTTATTGCAAAACCATCCAAAACAAGCTTCTTTCAGTCTGATATGCTCCCACACTATACTTTAGAGCACTCTCTGTCATAGGTGAAGAGTTTACATGTATATTTGCAAGATAACATTCCAATTCATCAAACTCTTGAAACCAAGTCAGTTCTGACCTGAAACAACATGAAATGTTGTAAAATTCCATTTGTAAGCATATGTATTGCAATTGAGCACATCAAACTTTACAGAATGAAGATATTGCAAAACCATCCAAAACAAGCTTCTTTCAGTCTGATATGCTCCCACACTATACTTTAGAGCACTCTCTGTCATAGGTGAAGAGTTTACATGTATATTTGCAAGATAACATTCCAATTCATCAAACTCTTGAAACCAAGTCAGTTCTGACCTGAAACACCATGAAATGTTGTAAAATTCCATTTGTATGCATATGTATTGCAATTGAGCACATCAAACTTTACAGAATGAAGTTATTGCAAAACCATCCAAAACAAGCTTCTTTCAGTCTGATATGCTCCCACACTATACTTTAGAGCACTCTCTGTCATAGGTGAAGAGTTTACATGTATATTTGCAAGATAACATTCCAATTCATCAAACTCTTGAAACCAAGTCAGTTCTGACCTGAAACAACATGAAATGTTGTAAAATTCCATTTGTAAGCATATGTATTGCAATTGAGCACATCAAACTTTACAGAATGAAGTTATTGCAAAACCATCCAAAACAAGCTTCTTTCAGTCTGATATGCTCCCACACTATACTTTAGAGCACTCTCTGTCATAGGTGAAGAGTTTACATGTATATTTGCAAGATAACATTCCAATTCATCAAACTCTTGAAACCAAGTCAGTTCTGACCTGAAACAACATGAAATGTTGTAAAATTCCATTTGTAAGCATATGTATTGCAATTGAGCACATCAAACTTTACAGAATGAAGTTATTGCAAAACCATCCAAAACATGCTTCTTTCAGTCTGATATGCTCCCACACTATACTTTAGAGCACTCTCTGTCATAGGTGAAGATTTTACATGTATATTTGCAAGATAACATTCCAATTCATCAAACTCTTGAAACCAAGTCAGTTCTGACCTGAAACAACATGAAATGTTGTAAAATTCCATTTGTAAGCATATGTATAGCAATTGAGCACATCAAACTTTACAGAATGAAGATATTGCAAAACCATCCAAAACAAGCTTCTTTCAGTCTGATATGCTCCCACACTATACTTTAGAGCACTCTCTGTCATAGGTGAAGAGTTTACATGTATATTTGCAAGATAACATTACAATTCATCAAACTCTTGAAACCAAGTCAGTTCTGACCTGAAACACCATGAAATGTTGTAAAATTCAATTTGTATGCATATGTATTGCAATTGAGCACATCAAACTTTACAGAATGAAGTTATTGCAAAACCATCCAAAACAAGCTTCTTTCAGTCTGATATGCTCCCACACTATACTTTAGAGCACTCTCTGTCATAGGTGAAGAGTTTACATGTATATTTGCAAGATAACATTCCAATTCATCAAACTATTGAAACCAAGTCAGTTCTGACCTGAAACAACATGAAATGTTGTAAAATTCCATTTGTATGCATATGTATTGCAATTGAGCACATCAAACTTTACAGAATGAAGTTATTGCAAAACCATCCAAAACAAGCTTCTTTCAGTCTGATATGCTCCCACACTACACTTTAGAGCACTCTCTGTCATAGGTGAAGAGTTTACATGTATATTTGCAAGATAACATTACAATTCATCAAACTCTTGAAACCAAGTCAGTTCTGACCTGAAACAACATGAAATGTTGTAAAATTCCATTTCTAAGCATATGTATTGCAATTGAGCACATCAAACTTTACAGAATGAAGATATTGCAAAACCATCCAAAACAAGCTTCTTTCAGTCTGATATGCTCCCACACTATACTTTAGAGCACTCTCTGTCATAGGTGAAGAGTTTACATGTATATTTGCAAGATAACATTACAATTCATCAAACTCTTGAAACCAAGTCAGTTCTGACCTGAAACAACATGAAATGTTGTAAAATTCCATTTGTAAGCATATGTATTGCAATTGAGCACATCAAACTTTACAGAATGAAGATATTGCAAAACCATCCAAAACAAGCTTCTTTCAGTCTGATATGCTCCCACACTATACTTTAGAGCACTCTCTGTCATAGGTGAAGAGTTTACATGTATATTTGCAAGATAACATTACAATTCATCAAACTCTTGAAACCAAGTCAGTTCTGACCTGAAACAACATGAAATGTTGTAAAATTCCATTTGTAAGCATATGTATTGCAATTGAGCACATCAAACTTTACAGAATGAAGTTATTGCAAAACCATCCAAAACAAGCTTCTTTCAGTCTGATATGCTCCCACACTATACTTTAGAGCACTCTCTGTCATAGGTGAAGAGTTTACATGTATATTTGCAAGATAACATTACAATTCATCAAACTCTTGAAACCAAGTCAGTTCTGACCTGAAACAACATGAAATGTTGTAAAATTCCATTTGTAAGCATATGTATTGCAATTGAGCACATCAAACTTTACAGAATGAAGTTATTGCAAAACCATCCAAAACAAGCTTCTTTCAGTCTGATATGCTCCCACACTATACTTTAGAGCACTCTCTGTCATAGGTGAAGAGTTTACATGTATATTTGCAAGATAACATTCCAATTCATCAAACTCTTGAAACCAAGTCAGTTCTGACCTGAAACAACATGAAATGTTGTAAAATTCCATTTGTAAGCATATGTACTGCAATTGAGCACATCAAACTTTACAGAATGAAGTTATTGCAAAACCATCCAAAACAAGCGTCTTTCAGTCTGATATGCTCCCACACTATACTTTAGAGCACTCTCTGTCATAGGTGAAGAGTTTACATGTATATTTGCAAGATAACATTACAATTTATCAAACTCTTGAAACCAAGTCAGTTCTGACCTGAAACAACATGAAATGTTGTAAAATTCCATTTGTAAGCATATGTATTGCAATTGAGCACATCAAACTTTACAGAATGAAGATATTGCAAAACCATCCAAAACAAGCTTCTTTCAGTCTGATATGCTCCCACACTATACTTTAGAGCACTCTCTGTCATAGGTGAAGAGTTTACATGTATATTTGCAAGATAACATTACAATTCATCAAACTCTTGAAACCAAGTCAGTTCTGACCTGAAACAACATGAAATGTTGTAAAATTCCATTTGTAAGCATATGTATTGCAATTGAGCACATCAAACTTTACAGAATGAAGTTATTGCAAAACCATCCAAAACATGCTTCTTTCAGTCTGATATGCTCCCACACTATACTTTAGAGCACTCTCTGTCATAGGTGAAGAGTTTACATGTATATTTGCAAGATAACATTCCAATTCATCAAACTCTTGAAACCAAGTCAGTTCTGACCTGAAACAACATGACATGTTGTAAAATTCCATTTGTAAGCATATGTATTGCAATTGAGCACATCAAACTTTACAGAATGAAGTTATTGCAAAACCATCCAAAACATGCTTCTTTCAGTCTGATATGCTCCCACACTATACTTTAGAGCACTCTCTGTCATAGGTGAAGAGTTTACATGTATATTTGCAAGATAACATTCCAATTCATCAAACTCTTGAAACCAAGTCAGTTCTGACCTGAAACAACATGAAATGTTGTAAAATTCCATTTGTAAGCATATGTATTGCAATTGAGCACATCAAACTTTACAGAATGAAGATATTGCAAAACCATCCAAAACAAGCTTCTTTCAGTCTGATATGCTCCCACACTATACTTTAGAGCACTCTCTGTCATAGGTGAAGAGTTTACATGTATATTTGCAAGATAACATTCCAATTCATCAAACTCTTGAAACCAAGTCAGTTCTGACCTGAAACAACATGAAATGTTGTAAAATTCCATTTGTAAGCATATGTATTGCAATTGAGCACATCAAACTTTACAGAATGAAGTTATTGCAAAACCATCCAAAACAAGCTTCTTTCAGTCTGATATGCTCCCACACTATACTTTAGAGCACTCTCTGTCATAGGTGAAGAGTTTACATGTATATTTGCAAGATAACATTCCAATTCATCAAACTCTTGAAACCAAGTCAGTTCTGACCTGAAACAACATGAAATGTTGTAAAATTCCATTTGTAAGCATATGTACTGCAATTGAGCACATCAAACTTTACAGAATGAAGTTATTGCAAAACCATCCAAAACAAGCTTCTTTCAGTCTGATATGCTCCCACACTATACTTTAGAGCACTCTCTGTCATAGGTGAAGAGTTTACATGTATATTTGCAAGATAAAATTACAATTTAACAAACTCTTGAAACCAAGTCAGTTCTGACCTGAAACAACATGAAATGTTGTAAAATTCCATTTGTAAGCATATGTATTGCAATTGAGCACATCAAACTTTACAGAATGAAGATATTGCAAAACCATCCAAAACAAGCTTCTTTCAGTCTGATATGCTCCCACACTATACTTTAGAGCACTCTCTGTCATAGGTGAAGAGTTTACATGTATATTTGCAAGATAACATTACAATTCATCAAACTCTTGAAACCAAGTCAGTTCTGACCTGAAACAACATGAAATGTTGTAAAATTCCATTTGTAAGCATATGTATTGCAATTGAGCACATCAAACTTTACAGAATGAAGTTATTGCAAAACCATCCAAAACATGCTTCTTTCAGTCTGATATGCTCCCACACTATACTTTAGAGCACTCTCTGTCATAGGTGAAGAGTTTACATGTATATTTGCAAGATAACATTCCAATTCATCAAACTCTTGAAACCAAGTCAGTTCTGACCTGAAACAACATGACATGTTGTAAAATTCCATTTGTAAGCATATGTATTGCAAATTGAGCACATCAAACTTTACAGAATGAAGATATTGCAAAACCATCCAAAACAAGCTTCTTTCAGTCTGATATGCTCCCACACTATACTTTAGAGCACTCTCTGTCATAGGTGAAGAGTTTACATGTATATTTGCAAGATAACATTCCAATTCATCAAACTCTTGAATCCAAGTCAGTTCTGACCTGAAACAACATGAAATGTTGTAAAATTCCATTTGTAAGCATATGTATTGCAATTGAGCACATCAAACTTTACAGAATGAAGATATTGCAAAACCATCCAAAACAAGCTTCTTTCAGTCTGATATGCTCCCACACTATACTTTAGAGCACTCTCTGTCATAGGTGAAGAGTTTACATGTATATTTGCAAGATAACATTCCAATTCATCAAACTCTTGAAACCAAGTCAGTTCTGACCTGAAACAACATGAAATGTTGTAAAATTCCATTTGTAAGCATATGTATTGCAATTGAGCACATCAAACTTTACAGAATGAAGTTATTGCAAAACCATCCAAAACAAGCTTCTTTCAGTCTGATATGCTCCCACACTATACTTTAGAGCACTCTCTGTCATAGGTGAAGAGTTTACATGTATATTTGCAAGATAACATTACAATTCATCAAACTCTTGAAACCAAGTCAGTTCTGACCTGAAACAACATGAAATGTTGTAAAATTCCATTTCTAAGCATATGTATTGCAATTGAGCACATCAAACTTTACAGAATGAAGATATTGCAAAACCATCCAAAACAAGCTCTTTCAGTCTGATATGCTCCCACACTATACTTTAGAGCACTCTCTGTCATAGGTGAAGAGTTTACATGTATATTTGCAAGATAACATTACAATTCATCAAACTCTTGAAACCAAGTCAGTTCTGACCTGAAACAACATGAAATGTTGTAAAATTCAATTTGTAAGCATATGTATTGCAATTGAGCACATCAAACTTACAGAATGAAGTTATTGCAAAACCATCCAAAACATGCTTCTTTCAGTCTGATATGCTCCCACACTATACTTTAGAGCACTCTCTGTCATAGGTGAAGAGTTTACATGTATATTTGCAAGATAACATTACAATTCATCAAACTCTTGAAACCAAGTCAGTTCTGACCTGAAACAACATGAAATGTTGTAAAATTCCATTTGTAAGCATATGTATTGCAATTGAGCACATCAAACTTACAGAATGAAGTTATTGCAAAACCATCCAAAACATGCTTCTTTCAGTCTGATATGCTCCCACACTATACTTTAGAGCACTCTCTGTCATAGGTGAAGAGTTTACATGTATATTTGCAAGATAACATTACAATTCATCAAACTCTTGAAACCAAGTCAGTTCTGACCTGAAACAACATGAAATGTTGTAAAATTCCATTTGTAAGCATATGTATTGCAATTGAGCACATCAAACTTTACAGAATGAAGTTATTGCAAAACCATCCAAAACATGCTTCTTTCAGTCTGATATGCTCCCACACTATACTTTAGAGCACTCTCTGTCATAGGTGAAGAGTTTACATGTATATTTGCAAGATAACATTACAATTCATCAAACTCTTGAAACCAAGTCAGTTCTGACCTGAAACAACATGAAATGTTGTAAAATTCCATTTGTAAGCATATGAATTGCAATTGAGCACATCAAACTTACAGAATGAAGTTATTGCAAAACCATCCAAAACATGCTTCTTTCAGTCTGATATGCTCCCACACTATACTTTAGAGCACTCTCTGTCATAGGTGAAGAGTTTACATGTATATTTGCAAGATAACATTACAATTCATCAAACTCTTGAAACCAAGTCAGTTCTGACCTGAAACAACATGAAATGTTGTAAAATTCCATTTGTAAGCATATGTATTGCAATTGAGCACATCAAACTTTACAGAATGAAGTTATTGCAAAACCATCCAAAACATGCTTCTTTCAGTCTGATATGCTCCCACACTATACTTTAGAGCACTCTCTGTCATAGGTGAAGAGTTTACATGTATATTTGCAAGATAACATTACAATTCATCAAACTCTTGAAACCAAGTCAGTTCTGACCTGAAACAACATGAAATGTTGTAAAATTCCATTTGTAAGCATATGTATTGCAATTGAGCACATCAAACTTTACAGAATGAAGATATTGCAAAACCATCCAAAACAAGCTTCTTTCAGTCTGATATGCTCCCACACTATACTTTAGAGCACTCTCTGTCATAGGTGAAGAGTTTACATGTATATTTGCAAGATAACATTACAATTCATCAAACTCTTGAAACCAAGTCAGTTCTGACCTGAAACAACATGAAATGTTGTAAAATTCCATTTGTAAGCATATGTATTGCAATTGAGCACATCAAACTTTACAGAATGAAGATATTGCAAAACCATCCAAAACAAGCTTCTTTCAGTCTGATATGCTCCCACACTATACTTTAGAGCACTCTCTGTCATAGGTGAAGAGTTTACATGTATATTTGCAAGATAACATTACAATTCATCAAACTCTTGAAACCAAGTCAGTTCTGACCTGAAACAACATGAAATGTTGTAAAATTCCATTTGTAAGCATATGTATTGCAATTGAGCACATCAAACTTTACAGAATGAAGATATTGCAAAACCATCCAAAACAAGCTTCTTTCAGTCTGATATGCTCCCACACTATACTTTAGAGCACTCTCTGTCATAGGTGAAGAGTTTACATGTATATTTGCAAGATAACATTACAATTCATCAAACTCTTGAAACCAAGTCAGTTCTGACCTGAAACAACATGAAATGTTGTAAAATTCCATTTGTAAGCATATCTATTGCAATTGAGCACATCAAACTTTACAGAATGAAGATATTGCAAAACCATCCAAAACAAGCTTCTTTCAGTCTGATATGCTCCCACACTATACTTTAGAGCACTCTCTGTCATAGGTGAAGAGTTTACATGTATATTTGCAAGATAACATTCCAATTCATCAAACTCTTGAAACCAAGTCAGTTCTGACCTGAAACAACATGAAATGTTGTAAAATTCCATTTGTAAGCATATGTATTGCAATTGAGCACATCAAACTTTACAGAATGAAGATATTGCAAAACCATCCAAAACAAGCTTCTTTCAGTCTGATATGCTCCCACACTATACTTTAGAGCACTCTCGGTCATAGGTGAAGAGTTTACATGTATATTTGCAAGATAACATTCCAATTCATCAAACTCTTGAAACCAAGTCAGTTCTGACCTGAAACAACATGAAATGTTGTAAAATTCCATTTGTATGCATATGTATTGCAATTGAGCACATCAAACTTTACAGAATGAAGTTATTGCAAAACCATCCAAAACAAGCTTCTTTCAGTCTGATATGCTCCCACACTATACTTTAGAGCACTCTCTGTCATAGGTGAAGAGTTTACATGTATATTTGCAAGATAACATTACAATTCATCAAACTCTTGAAACCAAGTCAGTTCTGACCTGAAACAACATGAAATGTTGTAAAATTCCATTTGTAAGCATATGTATTGCAATTGAGCACATCAAACTTTACAGAATGAAGATATTGCAAAACCATCCAAAACAAGCTTCTTTCAGTCTGATATGCTCCCACACTATACTTTAGAGCACTCTCTGTCATAGGTGAAGAGTTTACATGTATATTTGCAAGATAACATTACAATTCATCAAACTCTTGAAACCAAGTCAGTTCTGACCTGAAACAACATGAAATGTTGTAAAATTCCATTTGTAAGCATATGTATTGCAATTGAGCACATCAAACTTACAGAATGAAGTTATTGCAAAACCATCCAAAACATGCTTCTTTCAGTCTGATATGCTCCCACACTATACTTTAGAGCACTCTCTGTCATAGGTGAAGAGTTTACATGTATATTTGCAAGATAACATTACAATTCATCAAACTCTTGAAACCAAGTCAGTTCTGACCTGAAACAACATGAAATGTTGTAAAATTCCATTTGTAAGCATATGAATTGCAATTGAGCACATCAAACTTACAGAATGAAGTTATTGCAAAACCATCCAAAACATGCTTCTTTCAGTCTGATATGCTCCCACACTATACTTTAGAGCACTCTCTGTCATAGGTGAAGAGTTTACATGTATATTTGCAAGATAACATTACAATTCATCAAACTCTTGAAACCAAGTCAGTTCTGACCTGAAACAACATGAAATGTTGTAAAATTCCATTTGTAAGCATATGTATTGCAATTGAGCACATCAAACTTTACAGAATGAAGTTATTGCAAAACCATCCAAAACATGCTTCTTTCAGTCTGATATGCTCCCACACTATACTTTAGAGCACTCTCTGTCATAGGTGAAGAGTTTACATGTATATTTGCAAGATAACATTACAATTCATCAAACTCTTGAAACCAAGTCAGTTCTGACCTGAAACAACATGAAATGTTGTAAAATTCCATTTGTAAGCATATGTATTGCAATTGAGCACATCAAACTTTACAGAATGAAGATATTGCAAAACCATCCAAAACAAGCTTCTTTCAGTCTGATATGCTCCCACACTATACTTTAGAGCACTCTCTGTCATAGGTGAAGAGTTTACATGTATATTTGCAAGATAACATTACAATTCATCAAACTCTTGAAACCAAGTCAGTTCTGACCTGAAACAACATGAAATGTTGTAAAATTCCATTTGTAAGCATATGTATTGCAATTGAGCACATCAAACTTTACAGAATGAAGATATTGCAAAACCATCCAAAACAAGCTTCTTTCAGTCTGATATGCTCCCACACTATACTTTAGAGCACTCTCTGTCATAGGTGAAGAGTTTACATGTATATTTGCAAGATAACATTCCAATTCATCAAACTCTTGAAACCAAGTCAGTTCTGACCTGAAACAACATGAAATGTTGTAAAATTCCATTTGTAAGCATATGTATTGCAATTGAGCACATCAAACTTTACAGAATGAAGATATTGCAAAACCATCCAAAACAAGCTTCTTTCAGTCTGATATGCTCCCACACTATACTTTAGAGCACTCTCGGTCATAGGTGAAGAGTTTACATGTATATTTGCAAGATAACATTCCAATTCATCAGACTCTTGAAACCAAGTCAGTTCTGACCTGAAACAACATGAAATGTTGTAAAATTCCATTTGTAAGCATATGTATTGCAATTGAGCACATCAAACTTTACAGAATGAAGATATTGCAAAACCATCCAAAACAAGCTTCTTTCAGTCTGATATGCTCCCACACTATACTTTAGAGCACTCTCTGTCATAGGTGAAGAGTTTACATGTATATTTGCAAGATAACATTCCAATTCATCAAACTCTTGAAACCAAGTCAGTTCTGACCTGAAACAACATGAAATGTTGTAAAATTCCATTTGTAAGCATATGTATTGCAATTGAGCACATCAAACTTTACAGAATGAAGATATTGCAAAACCATCCAAAACAAGCTTCTTTCAGTCTGATATGCTCCCACACTATACTTTAGAGCACTCTCGGTCATAGGTGAAGAGTTTACATGTATATTTGCAAGATAACATTCCAATTCATCAGACTCTTGAAACCAAGTCAGTTCTGACCTGAAACAACATGAAATGTTGTAAAATTCCATTTGTATGCATATGTATTGCAATTGAGCACATCAAACTTTACAGAATGAAGTTATTGCAAAACCATCCAAAACAAGCTTCTTTCAGTCTGATATGCTCCCACACTATACTTTAGAGCACTCTCTGTCATAGGTGAAGAGTTTACATGTATATTTGCAAGATAACATTACAATTCATCAAACTCTTGAAACCAAGTCAGTTCTGACCTGAAACAACATGAAATGTTGTAAAATTCCATTTGTAAGCATATGTATTGCAATTGAGCACATCAAACTTTACAGAATGAAGTTATTGCAAAACCATCCAAAACATGCTTCTTTCAGTCTGATATGCTCCCACACTATACTTTAGAGCACTCTCTGTCATAGGTGAAGAGTTTACATGTATATTTGCAAGATAACATTACAATTCATCAAACTCTTGAAACCAAGTCAGTTATGACCTGAAACAACATGAAATGTTGTAAAATTCCATTTGTAAGCATATGTATTGCAATTGAGCACATCAAACTTTACAGAATGAAGATATTGCAAAACCATCCAAAACAAGCTTCTTTCAGTCTGATATGCTCCCACACTATACTTTAGAGCACTCTCTGTCATAGGTGAAGAGTTTACATGTATATTTGCAAGATAACATTACAATTCATCAAACTCTTGAAACCAAGTCAGTTCTGACCTGAAACAACATGAAATGTTGTAAAATTCCATTTGTAAGCATATGTATTGCAATTGAGCACATCAAACTTACAGAATGAAGTTATTGCAAAACCATCCAAAACATGCTTCTTTCAGTCTGATATGCTCCCACACTATACTTTAGAGCACTCTCTGTCATAGGTGAAGAGTTTACATGTATATTTGCAAGATAACATTACAATTCATCAAACTCTTGAAACCAAGTCAGTTCTGACCTGAAACAACATGAAATGTTGTAAAATTCCATTTGTAAGCATATGAATTGCAATTGAGCACATCAAACTTACAGAATGAAGTTATTGCAAAACCATCCAAAACATGCTTCTTTCAGTCTGATATGCTCCCACACTATACTTTAGAGCACTCTCTGTCATAGGTGAAGAGTTTACATGTATATTTGCAAGATAACATTACAATTCATCAAACTCTTGAAACCAAGTCAGTTCTGACCTGAAACAACATGAAATGTTGTAAAATTCCATTTGTAAGCATATGTATTGCAATTGAGCACATCAAACTTTACAGAATGAAGATATTGCAAAACCATCCAAAACAAGCTTCTTTCAGTCTGATATGCTCCCACACTATACTTTAGAGCACTCTCTGTCATAGGTGAAGAGTTTACATGTATATTTGCAAGATAACATTACAATTCATCAAACTCTTGAAACCAAGTCAGTTCTGACCTGAAACAACATGAAATGTTGTAAAATTCCATTTGTAAGCATATGTATTGCAATTGAGCACATCAAACTTTACAGAATGAAGATATTGCAAAACCATCCAAAACAAGCTTCTTTCAGTCTGATACGCTCCCACACTATACTTTAGAGCACTCTCTGTCATAGGTGAAGAGTTTACATGTATATTTGCAAGATAACATTACAATTCATCAAACTCTTGAAACCAAGTCAGTTCTGACCTGAAACAACATGAAATGTTGTAAAATTCCATTTGTAAGCATATGTATTGCAATTGAGCACATCAAACTTTACAGAATGAAGATATTGCAAAACCATCCAAAACAAGCTTCTTTCAGTCTGATATGCTCCCACACTATACTTTAGAGCACTCTCTGTCATAGGTGAAGAGTTTACATGTATATTTGCAAGATAACATTACAATTCATCAAACTCTTGAAACCAAGTCAGTTCTGACCTGAAACAACATGAAATGTTGTAAAATTCCATTTGTAAGCATATCTATTGCAATTGAGCACATCAAACTTTACAGAATGAAGATATTGCAAAACCATCCAAAACAAGCTTCTTTCAGTCTGATATGCTCCCACACTATACTTTAGAGCACTCTCTGTCATAGGTGAAGAGTTTACATGTATATTTGCAAGATAACATTCCAATTCATCAAACTCTTGAAACCAAGTCAGTTCTGACCTGAAACAACATGAAATGTTGTAAAATTCCATTTGTAAGCATATGTATTGCAATTGAGCACATCAAACTTTACAGAATGAAGATATTGCAAAACCATCCAAAACAAGCTTCTTTCAGTCTGATATGCTCCCACACTATACTTTAGAGCACTCTCTGTCATAGGTGAAGAGTTTACATGTATATTTGCAAGATAACATTCCAATTCATCAAACTCTTGAAACCAAGTCAGTTCTGACCTGAAACAACATGAAATGTTGTAAAATTCCATTTGTATGCATATGTATTGCAATTGATTCCAATTCATCAAACTCTTGAAACCAAGTCAGTTCTGACCTGAAACAACATGAAATGTTGTAAAATTCCATTTGTAAGCATATGTATTGCAATTGAGCACATCAAACTTTACAGAATGAAGATATTGCAAAACCATCCAAAACAAGCTTCTTTCAGTCTGATATGCTCCCACACTATACTTTAGAGCACTCTCTGTCATAGGTGAAGAGTTTACATGTATATTTGCAAGATAACATTCCAATTCATCAAACTCTTGAAACCAAGTCAGTTCTGACCTGAAACAACATGAAATGTTGTAAAATTCCATTTGTAAGCATATGTATTGCAATTGAGCACATCAAACTTTACAGAATGAAGTTATTGCAAAACCATCCAAAACAAGCTTCTTTCAGTCTGATATGCTCCCACACTATACTTTAGAGCACTCTCTGTCATAGGTGAAGAGTTTACATGTGTATTTGCAAGATAACATTACAATTCATCAAACTCTTGAAACCAAGTCAGTTCTGACCTGAAACAACATGAAATGTTGTAAAATTCCATTTGTAAGCATATGTATTGCAATTGAGCACATCAAACTTTACAGAATGAAGATATTGCAAAACCATCCAAAACAAGCTTCTTTCAGTCTGATATGCTCCCACACTATACTTTAGAGCACTCTCTGTCATAGGTGAAGAGTTTACATGTATATTTGCAAGATAACATTCCAATTCATCAAACTCTTGAAACCAAGTCAGTTCTGACCTGAAACAACATGAAATGTTGTAAAATTCCATTTGTAAGCATATGTATTGCAATTGAGCACATCAAACTTTACAGAATGAAGTTATTGCAAAACCATCCAAAACAAGCTTCTTTCAGTCTGATATGCTCCCACACTATACTTTAGAGCACTCTCTGTCATAGATGAAGAGTTTACATGTATATTTGCAAGATAACATTCCAATTCATCAAACTCTTGAAACCAAGTCAGTTCTGACCTGAAACAACATGAAATGTTGTAAAATTCCATTTGTAAGCATATGTATTGCAATTGAGCACATCAAACTTTACAGAATGAAGTTATTGCAAAACCATCCAAAACAAGCTTCTTTCAGTCTGATATGCTCCCACACTATACTTTAGAGCACTCTCTGTCATAGGTGAAGAGTTTACATGTATATTTGCAAGATAACATTACAATTCATCAAACTCTTGAAACCAAGTCAGTTCTGACCTGAAACAACATGAAATGTTGTAAAATTCCATTTGTAAGCATATGTATTGCAATTGAGCACATCAAACTTTACAGAATGAAGTTATTGCAAAACCATCCAAAACAAGCTTCTTTCAGTCTGATATGCTCCCACACTATACTTTAGAGCACTCTCTGTCATAGGTGAAGAGTTTACATGTATATTTGCAAGATAACATTCCAATTCATCAAACTCTTGAAACCAAGTCAGTTCTGACCTGAAACAACATGAAATGTTGTAAAATTCCATTTGTAAGCATATGTATTGCAATTGAGCACATCAAACTTTACAGAATGAAGTTATTGCAAAACCATCCAAAACAAGCTTCTTTCAGTCTGATATGCTCCCACACTATACTTTAGAGCACTCTCTGTCATAGGTGAAGAGTTTACATGTATATTTGCAAGATAACATTCCAATTCATCAAACTCTTGAAACCAAGTCAGTTCTGACCTGAAACAACATGAAATGTTGTAAAATTCCATTTGTAAGCATATGTATTGCAATTGAGCACATCAAACTTTACAGAATGAAGTTATTGCAAAACCATCCAAAACAAGCTTCTTTCAGTCTGATATGCTCCCACACTATACTTTAGAGCACTCTCTGTCATAGGTGAAGAGTTTACATGTATATTTGCAAGATAACATTCCAATTCATCAAACTCTTGAAACCAAGTCAGTTCTGACCTGAAACAACATGAAATGTTGTAAAATTCCATTTGTAAGCATATGTATTGCAATTGAGCACATCAAACTTTACAGAATGAAGTTATTGCAAAACCATCCAAAACAAGTTTCTTTCAGTCTGATATGCTCCCACACTATACTTTAGAGCACTCTCTGTCATAGGTGAAGAGTTTACATGTATATTTGCAAGATAACATTCCAATTCATCAAACTCTTGAAACCAAGTCAGTTCTGACCTGAAACAACATGAAATGTTGTAAAATTCCATTTGTAAGCATATGTATTGCAATTGAGCACATCAAACTTTACAGAATGAAGATATTGCAAAACCATCCAAACAAGCTTCTTTCAGTCTGATATGCTCCCACACTATACTTTAGAGCACTCTCTGTCATAGGTGAAGAGTTTACATGTATATTTGCAAGATAACATTACAATTCATCAAACTCTTGAAACCAAGTCAGTTCTGACCTGAAACAACATGAAATGTTGTAAAATTCCATTTGTAAGCATATGTATTGCAATTGAGCACATCAAACTTTACAGAATGAAGATATTGCAACACCATCCAAAACAAGCTTCTTTCAGTCTGATATGCTCCCACACTATACTTTAGAGCACTCTCTGTCATAGGTGAAGAGTTTACATGTATATTTGCAAGATAACATTCCAATTCATCAAACTCTTGAAACCAAGTCAGTTCTGACCTGAAACAACATGAAATGTTGTAAAATTCCATTTGTATGCATATGTATTGCAATTGAGCACATCAATCTTTACAGAATGAAGTTATTGCAAAACCATCCAAAACAAGCTTCTTTCAGTCTGATATGCTCCCACACTATACTTTAGAGCACTCTCTGTCATAGGTGAAGAGTTTACATGTATATTTGCAAGATAACATTCCAATTCATCAAACTCTTGAAACCAAGTCAGTTTTGACCTGAAACAACATGAAATGTTGTAAAATTCCATTTGTAAGCATATGTATTGCAATTGAGCACATCAAACTTTACAGAATGAAGTTATTGCAAAACCATCCAAAACAAGCTTCTTTCAGTCTGATATGCTCCC